>NC_136422.1:37880000-38175000 GCF_052625555.1 Lactuca saligna
GTGTTTGATTATATGCGCACAAGAGGAGTCTCTGGCACAACATTATAACCTTTTTTTGGATGACATTCAACTCATATGTTGTGTCTGAATTTGAAGAAAACTTCGATTGACTGACCCTGATTCTCGTGAAATGCTTGCCAACATCAGTCATGCGAAATGGGCAAGAGTCTATTTACCTAAAATCCATTGGAATGTAGTCAACATTGATTTTCCCCAATTTTTTTGTGTTATCGGTAAATCAACACAATGTACTGATAATAATGCATACCGAGGTAATTTGTGACTACATTCAACAGACTTTTTATGGACACAAATTAATGGTAGGTAAAATACCGGGTGAAATATTAAATTTATTTACATACTTTTATAAGAACCTTATTTGATTATCTTTACTTTTTGGTGATTTTGACTACCGTACTCACCCCGTATGCTGAAATGGTGCTTCATAAAAGTATGCAAAAGTCTATTCGGTGGCAAGCAACAAAGATCCCGCCAGAGATCCTGTCTCCGTTCCGGTCCGTTATTTATCGAGTTTTTGATTTTAAGAAAACTTATGTTGTTGATTTGAACTGTTATACATGTTCATGTAGGAAATGCCACAGTTTGGGTATAACTTGCAGTTATGGTATTGCGACATCACGTCATTCGAACATCAATGAATCACCTGATATGGTTCAGATATATTACCAGACTGATTTGTTTTATACTGCCTACCATTGATAAACTGTGCGCCCAATTCCGCATTCACCAGAATGAGAAAGGTCACACCCTTTGATTGCAGTTTTATTTTTAATGTATTTGCAATTAATTATGTTTGTAATTGATTTGCAGTGTGTAATGAAAAAGATTATTATTTCCCTAATATCTCTTACATATTACAAAGAAAAAACATAATTTACAAGTACCATAGTATTTCTAACAAACAAACAAACATTACATATTAAAAAGATTAATAAGTGTTACAAAAGGGAAACTTAGTTGATGAACATAAAGTTTACAACTTGTACACAATGATTCCAAAAAGAAAATCCAACTACAATATAACGCTATATTCAAGTACATATTTTGGGTTTCAAGTTTCTTCGTTCATCGAAATAAGTTACTAATTATCACCGAATTATTGTCTTTTGCTTTTCAACCCAACAGATAAGCCCAGACCGTAGTCCTTGAAAATTTAAGATCAGACACATGAAGTATATTGAGTAAATTAATATTAATTTAAAGAAAAAATAAATAAAAGGATAACCCGCATACATCTTTAGGATAAGTATTAAAAAATTCGTCGAGGGTTATTTCTAGTCATTGATGTTTTTTATAATACCCTCATAGCCACAATCACAGTATGTCATTTCTTTGGATTATGGTAGATGGATTGTTAGTATTAATTTTAACAAGGTAAAGAGTTTTGATGATTGAATTCCTTTATATAATGGCATTTACTAGATTCCTGACAACATGTGTAGTCATTTCCCAACAGTAAAATTCATAGATTCCTGATAGTATGTGTAGTCATTTCGAACAGTAAATGTCATAGATTCTTGACAATATTTAGGACCCTTATTTCAAAACCCCGTTCTGTATCCAGAGCTACTATCCAGAATGGTTATTTCAGAAACTTTCTTTTCGACCTTTTTCACAATTGGGAAATTTTAGACCCAACATGGTCTAAACCCTAACCAAGTGCAAGTGAAACCACATTGCAATCCTTGTTGCGCTATATTGTAACGCCCGTAGATCCGGGCTAGTTAATTTAGAGACGTTAAGCGTCAAAAATGACTTTTTGATAGAAGATTATTTAGAATGAATAATCTTAAATAAGTTGTATTATATGTTACAAGTATTCTGTACATATAAAGAACGTTGAAATCCGAGTTATAAGAAAGAAGTTATGACCTGTCGAAGTATCGCAATAGAACCGACACGACATAGCGCGGCGTAAATAGTGAATTTATGTTAGAGCGATATTTGGCCTTAGAGATCTAAATGAAAGTCGTAGAATACGTTAAATTGAGAGCATACATAAAAAGAATGTCCAAATCTAACTTCGTATGAGGAAGTTATGATTTTTCTTAGTTTCAGCTTAGCAGTATGCAGCCTGAAGTTCGACTTTGAGATCGAGCAGTTTTTAGCCGAAACAATCTAAACGAGAATTGAAGATCTAGTCAATGGTAGTGCAACGGTAAAAAGACAGACGAAAACAGACTTCAGACGAAGGAGTTATGAGTTTATAACGGAGTTTTCCTGTCCCAGCCTACTAAAAATAATATAAAAATTATATAATAAAAATAAATTCAAAATTAACCTACGGAGTCTAAATGAAAGTTATAGATCTTGTTTTTACCTATGCATGGATATAAATAACGTCGACACACAGAGCTCGTATGCGAAAGTTATGAATTTCTGAAGTTCGGGGCGTGAACCCCAAGGCTGTGTCAGAGCTCACGAGGTGAACATATGTAGTTCACGAGGTGAGCCTAGCTCACGAGGTGAGAATTAGTGGCTCACGAGGTGAACATATGATGGACGTCTTCCAGAGCAAGTGGCCACGACAAACGCAATGATGTATCGAGCTCACGAGGTGAGCATATGTAGCTCACGAGGTGAGGCTAGCTTACGAGGTGAACATTAGAAACTCCTGAGGTGAACCCAGAAAATTCACCTTATAAATAGAATTCAAGGGGCAACCGAGTTTGGTTACTCATCTCTTACTCTCCCACTCCTGATACCTTCTCTAAGCCCTGTTTTAACCCCCCAAAGCCCCGATATCATCCCGAGACACGATGCAAGTCCCGAAGTTCTGAAGATCCCGAGAAGAAAAGAGTTTGTGAGCCGAAGCTCTGCCCGCGATAGGCCCGGTGTGTGAAAAGATCACAGTTTCACTGAAGAATACTACTTCTATAACCGTAGTGCTGCCCGATCATCCTCTAATCAAGTGAGTGTATAGTCCCTTTCATAACACGATTTTAATACAATTATTGTTTGAATGTATTAAGTATATGTTTGCTGTAAGTGTGTAGTCACTTTCTTCTACACACATAAATATGAAGTATTT
Source organism: Lactuca saligna (assembly GCF_052625555.1). Classification (NCBI taxonomy): domain Eukaryota; kingdom Viridiplantae; phylum Streptophyta; class Magnoliopsida; order Asterales; family Asteraceae; genus Lactuca; species Lactuca saligna. The sequence continues at coordinate 37,883,053 of NC_136422.1, forward strand.
GTTATGAAATATGTGCTATGTGTTTATATATTGTTGTTTATTTGAGATGAGTGTGGAATGAATGTTTTATATAGTTTTTAAATGAGTAAACTGTATATGTATTTTATATCTACAAATATGTTGGGTAGAACATGGGTAGATGAGAAAGTTGGTGTGTGATAAAAGGATGAGTTGGATAATGAGATAAGAGGTGATATAGATCTTGAGATGAGGGTGACAAGTGGAAAATGAGTGAAACCTTTACGCAAACGATGGCCCCCATCATTCAGCAGAGTAGGGATGACAACTACAGACTATTCTAGACAGCCAGTGGAACACTAGCAGACTCGTAACTTGTAGGTGTTTGTGAACGATGTGTTCATCGGTGTACTCTAAAAACCCATTGACATGTATTGCGAAAGGGATCTCGAGAATGATAATGTCAATAAACAAGATAAACTTATTATTAGATCTAGGAGTATGGATCAGATCAGGAATTAGGTATAGTAAATTGTCCCTAGTCCGGGAGTATGGATTGGGCACAGTTTTATATCCGGGAGTATGGATCAAACCAAGAGGTGGAAGAGATTAGTTTTAGATCCGTTAGTAGGGATCAGGTAAAGACGAAAATTTTAGATACGAGAGTTAGATCGTGTCGTTGTGGGGATCAATGTGGTAGGATAAGCGTTGTTTTTATATGGTGAAATTATATAAGTTTGTGAGTTTTGTATGTATATATATATATATATATATATATATATATATATATATATATATATATATATATAAAATTATGGGTTGAAACCCCTATATGCTCACCAGGCTTCCAAGCCTGACCCACTCAGTTTTCTTTATATCACAGGTATCAATACGAAGACATATTTTACTGAGAGATTAAAGGAGATGTAAATCACTAGTATAAAGAAAATGTATGTTCTATTTATGCTTATGTGTCTGTATCGGAACATGACATCCCAAGATTTTTGTTATATAATGAAAATACATTTCTTTAAGAAATGCTTTGATAAATTCTTATCATATCTTTTTTTGGGAACAAATTCTGCAACTGTTTTTTTTTTAAAAGATTATCCTGATTTTAAAAACAAAGCATAAACAAATTGGTCTTTTCTGGCCGTGAAATTGGGAATGTCACAGTTGGTATCAGAGCATTAGTTTAAGCATAATAGGAATTTGTAGGAAATTTCTAGGCTTAAACTTAGAATGCTAAGTAATGATTGTGAGGAGTGTGTCTAAAATATGTTAGGTAGTACACCTAAATTGACACAAGCACTAGTTTATTTTAGGAATTATGCCTAAAAGGCCTTTATGTGCTAAATGTTTTGTTTGATAGCTATATTGATGCTATTATTTATTCGGATCTATGGTTTGTTGCCGACTGGATCAGGAAACCTTATGTGTTTAGGATCTAAGCGTATGACTACGATATTAGAACTAGCATGTAAACGTTTCGGGGTGATAAGGAGATTTATACGTCTATCGTAATTAAAGCTTTCTTATCTTAAATTATCGCTTGGTACAGCGAATTTCTGCTTGGGTGCACAAAGGGTCATGGTGAAGACTCGTAGAGAAATTGAGTAAATGGAGGAAATGAAGAAGGCTTATGATAGTGGATGACACCTATCAGAAGATATCGTAAGAGTGGTATCTTGCCTTTAGAGCATGTCTTATGAAATAACAGTACATTTAGAGGAGTACGGTACGTCTGAAGTACACATTCGATTGGCAGGATGATGGAACGATTGGTGTAATTTTTGAAGTTGTCCCATTGTCAAGAATTTCCATCACCAGTTGAGTTGAAGTAGAATTAATGATTAAAGATGCGCAATGAAGAAGTCCTAGTAGAGTCTAGGGAAATTTTGATGATTATTTGGACACATTCGTATGTGTTAAATTGTTTCGTGATTTTCTTATATGGTGACTTGGTCGACTGCGGGATAATACTTGGGACGAGTATGAGTAGGTGTGAAAGGTAGTAGATGCATATACTACCGGAAGCACATGACTCACACTTGGATTAGGGAAAGTCACAAGGTTACCAAGAAGCTAGTGATTGATTATGTTTTATTCGAGTATGTCATTACCCTTGTTTTGGTAATGACTAGTGAGATGGTTGTTATTCCGACCCTAATGGTCATATAAATTTGAGTTCGAATGTGATGAGTATGTTATGTGGTCTAGACGGCCAAGTTAGATGTAACATCTAACTTAAGTCAGAAGGTTGAAATTAATGCGATCGATAGTGTCACACTCGTTGTTAAAAGAAGTTTGCAGGTAGAAGTGCTACACACTACTAGAAAACAGCCTTTTACGATGCGCAATCAATGACACGCGCTGATAGAGGACACGCATTTGTACGTGCCCTAAAAATTGATGTCAGTTTTACAAAATATGAAGCATAGAAGACACGCATTTATGTGTGCCCTACAATTAGTGTCCAACAAAAAAAATTAAAAACACGGAGGGCACCTGCAATTAAAAAGTGTGTCGTGTAGAATTGTTGCTTTATAATTTTTTTTCTTCAACGCGTGTTCTTCAATTTTTTAATTGCAAAGGGGGGAATGAAATACCAAAAAATTGAAAACCCCGCCTAATACTCTCCTCCTTATTTACTCTCCTCCTTCTTATTTGTATGTTGTGAAATCCTCTTCGATCAAAAGAAACCCTAAAAGCATTGTGTGGGTTCCTAATATGCGATTTTTAGTTGTGAAGTTCCTTAAATCATATTTTTGACTTCGATATGCGATTTTTCTGAATTGGTATTTGGCGTGTAGAAGATCGATATTCTCATATTTTTGAAGTTCTTAAAATCCTCTTCCATCAAATGAAACCCTAAAACCCCGCCTGATACCCACCCCCACTACCTCCAACCCACACATAATCTTCAAACCTCGCATGATGATGATGTACAGGTGGTGGGGATTGTCATTCAATGCGACGAGTGAATCAGGAGCGAGAGGTCCTTGCTCTTAATGGTTGGTTTCCAGTTGCAATTGACTTGGCAAACGAGTTTGTTGTTGAAGAAACGAAAGAACGATCCTCCATTAGGGTTCAAGAATCTCGGTAATACCTGCTACCTCAACGCCGTTCTCCAGTTCTTAAACTATACTCCTTAATAGAGGGAAAAAGGAAATCCCCAAAAAAATTAGAAAACCCCACTCGTTTCTCCTCGACCTTTGTTTCCCTCTTTCATCTCACTCACAACGCCGCTGATTGAGAATTATGCGACTCCTCAATTTCCTCATTCGCTCCTCGCCGTTTCCATCTGCCGCCATCCCTTGCCGTCTCCTTCCATCTGCAGTCATGTCCTCACCAAATCGACAAAAGAATGCGTGCTTTGAACCGCACCTCAAAAAATTAGGTCATGTCCTCTCGCTCACTTAGCCGACGATTGAGGATTTTGCTACTCCTCAATCGCCTCCTTCTCTCCTCGCCTTTTTCGTGTGTAAGCCTCCTTCAACGTCTCCTTCCATTTTCGACATTCTACTTCTCCCCTGTACATTCTAATTCTCCCCTGTACATTTCCGTTACTTTGATAATAATTTGATCTCGTCCATCACTCTGTACAAATTCATGGCCAAATACAATTGTAAGAAGGTATGTACCCTGTCTTGTCTTTCACACTGATCTTGGATTCAAGATATATTCACCTAATTTTAAATGTTAGCAGTCGGTATTCTCTTCATGAACAACTGTGTATAGACAGCTGAAGAAAATTCCGTGTGTTGAGGACTTTGAACTCAAGGCAATGAACCCATATGGGCACACAAACGTAGTAGCCAATGAAGAGTTTATATAATTGATACAAATGCTTGAAATTTTATTTTTTATATGTGTGTTGGTTAGCTGTTCCTTGAAGAGATTACTTGAGATATTCATAATGCAGATTGGGAGTGGAAAATAATACTGCCGACTTCTCTTGTGGCTTCGTTTTTTGATTAATGGAAATCAAAGATTCCATTAAAGAAGAAAGGTTTTCCAGCAGCGTATGAATCAACCTTTGAAGCTGAAAAAAAAAACCCCAATGTATTTATTTGGAAGGAATGGAATTTGTGATTGGAGTTGAACTCCAGGGGAATTGGAATCTGAAGAAATTGTATTTTGTCAAGAAATGGAATAAAATTCATAAAAGTCTCAATTTACTTTAAATGGAATGGAATTCAATAATTAAAACTGAATAATTTTTACGAAGTGGAATAAAATCCATCAAAGATACTTAGACACTTAACTCTTTTTTTTCTAGGGACAAAGTCGCCTTTTTATACTTTTCCTTTCCATGTAGGCAGCTGCAAAAGTCTGGAGAGACGGGCAGAAGAAGAGAGTATACATCTATAGGTTTTTGAGCACTGGAACTATTAAAGAAAAGGTAACAGAAAAATTACAAATATTTCTACTATTTTTGCTTTTTCTATTATCAGTTTAGTTAAGCAAAGGGTAAAATTTATTCAACAAACACTAGCTAACTAACATTCAGGTATTTCAGTATTTGTTACTTCTTTTTGAACATATGCAAATGCTTCTTGATGAATAATAATAAATATCACACCCATGAATTTAGGGGACAAATCTCTCTACAGAGGATCTATGAAATCTATTTACATTTCATGAGAATGTAAGGCAAGTTTACTTTTTATAAACTATATTCTTCATGCAGTTGAGGTGTGTGTGGCATTTGATCCAAGTAAAGATATATAAAAAATATATAGTCAGCTTATATTTTAACAAGATATTAACAATAATGGTAATATTAGTTTTATAATGTTGTTATAGAACGATTTGGTGCACGGATGGGGTTTGGATTTTGCACTTCGACCATGAAAATAAAAAACTAATACTTACAAAACTAGTAACTAGTAACAAAAGTAAAATCTATATTTCAAATGTTGTAATAGAATGATTTGGTGCACGAATGAGATAGCTCCAAAGAAGGTGATGGACATTGTTAGACGCCTAGAATAAGGCCTGTTCAAGACTGCAACCACAAAAGTAAAATCTATTTTTCTTTGCATTGAATTTTGAAAGAATCCATCTATTTGATAACCGGAAACATATCCGACTAAAATATACAAATTATTATATGTTTTAGGAGGAATACATGAATTTAGATACATTGGAAAAGCATTTACATATTCTAATCAGATGCCTCCCGTTGAGCAACCAAAATCAACATTATCAGCAACAAGGCAGTACTTCTGTTCCCATGGGAACAATGATTCCAAATCCGGGCATGGCACAAAGTGGGAACTCAAATATAATGGCCACATGAAGCCATCACCTATGCACACAGGAAACCTTTTACCTAATACCACCCGAATTTCCAATGGGATGCAAAATGGTTCCTTGGGGTCGTCTGATGGTAAAATTTGTCTCTTATTATTTTATATTATCAACTTTTCTTCTACTCTGTATCAAAACATTGGATCCACTTTGGCAGGAGGTTTGATGAATGGTTATAAATAGTCAACATCAAAGTTTTCAAGTGGAAACAGTTTCATTTCATCAAAGAATGGACAGCCAGATGATGCCTACTCCTGGATTTAATAATAGTAATACTAATCAGTCTTACATGAACACAGATATGTCCAAAAATGTTGTTGGGCTATCGACTATTGACTCAACAATAGTATCTCATTCTCATCCACTGAACCAGAAGCAGCAAGTCAATGGTATGTTTAAAATTTTAGTTTGTAAACAATTATTTTTTTCAGTAATTACAGTAAAATAATATACAAAGTAGAGCTACAGATATACATTGTTTTTATATTATAATCTTATTTCGGTTTTAATGAGCTTTCAATGTCTTATTTGTATTTTTAACTAAATTACAATTTTATTTTCTAAAAATAACTAGAAAATACATTTTTTTTATCAATCTTATTTGGATTTTAGTGAGCTTTTAGTATGTTTAATTTTTTTTAGTTTGTAAATAAAAGTTCCATTAGTTATAGTTACATAATTAATGAAATTACATCACTTGTTAGTCCCACGTAGGGCTGTCAAACCGGTCGGTCGTGTCATGTTTTTGTCTGACACGACACGACACGACAAGGTTTTGTATAACACGAACACGACACGACACGATGTCGTGTTTTTTTCATTAACACGAAAACGAACCAATTAAAACACGACACCACGACACAACACGACAAAGATAATATTACATAACTATTAGTGTATTTCGTTCATACTTACAGATATATAACACGACAAAAACGACAAACACGAAAAACACGACAACCACATGCTTAATCGTGTCAATTCCATGTCGATTTATGAACACGAACACGACACGACACGACATCGTGTTTTTTAATCTTGACACGAAAACGACACGAACACGAATTCGAATTTTGATTTCATCCCGATTTCGTTTCGTTTCGTGTATTTTTGTCGTGTCGTGTCATAAATTGACACCCCTAGTCCCACGCAAAAGGAAAAATGAAATTACATCACTTGTTGAGGTAATCTTTATCTGGATTCTTGTAAAATTAAGTCAACTCTAACTTAACTTTTGATTCTAAAGACTAAAACAAGTTTAAATTTTGATGTGAATATGTTAAGATACACTGACTCAATCAAACTTTGAGAATTATAGCTCAAAAGCTCGTGATTCTCTAAGTAAGTTACCTTTTTACCCTTTGATGCCTTGAAAAACACTCCTTGTTTGTTTCCTTCATGCATATCACAAGCATCTGCTCGCCAAGTAAGTTACCTTTTTACCCTTTGAATTTCTTGGTCAAGGTAGTTGACTAATTTCTATGTTGCATGGAAAAGAGTATTAACTATTGAACCCTATTGATTTTAAATCAAATTATCAAATCATATACAAACTACCCAAACAATATTCAAATTTTATTTTATCGTCTCAATTTTGTAGACGAGCATTGTGTTTACATTAGAAGAAGGCCCTAGGGTCTTGTTCAATGCTTTAGCTGTGTTTGCTCTAAGGGAGATCAACTTATAAAAAGTAAGTTATTTTTTTTCACCCTTTTATTTAATATTTTTGTGATTGAATGAAAGTCTTAATGAAATTAATTAACAACCCTTTTTCTGTAAATGATGTTGTGATTGTGGGAGAGGTGTTGTGTTTTTCTCTGTTGCTAGGTAACCTTCTCAACAACAACATTCTACTTAAGCAGGTGAGTAATCAAGATTAAGGGAGACTTGTAATCATGTTTGGCATTCCTTTCCAGTACACATTAAGCAGGTGGTACCACACAAGACGTTGGCAGAAACAAATAACATGAGATGTTTCAAGTAAGAAACAGAGTTGTATGATTATTTGTTAGTTTTATAGGAATGTATAACCCATGTTAGCAATGTATTATTTTTGTTTAACATTTTAATGATTCTTTGTATGACATTATAATTTGTTCAATTTATTTTATTTTTTGAGTATGAAATTTTATTTTATATTATGCAAATTTAATATAAAAATTAACATATATATAACTTTTTTTAAACATTTAAATTTACGATATGGAAAAATGTGTGTCATCTTCATTTATGACATGACATTTCTTGACAGTGGCTTTCTTGATACGCACTGCGTGTCATTAACATGCGTGTCGTCTTCCTTTATGACAGGGCCTTCCTTGATAGGCATTGCATGTCGTAAACGCGCGTCGTAATTGCACGTCGTAAATGAGCGTCGTAAATGTGTGTCGTCTATAGACAACGCGCAAAAGCGCGTCGTCTCTCTTTATGACAGGGCCTTCCTTGACGCGCATTTGCGCGTCATCTGAGCCTTTTACGACGCACAATGAGCGTCGTAAAAGGCTGTTTTTCTAGAAGTGACATGCTGAAATGTGATTATATCACATTAGAATATGAAGGAAGTGTTGGAATAGTGTCTAAGGCTGCAACTATATTATGCAAGTATTTGAACCGATTGTGCATGATCCTTTTGGGTTGCCTTTACCATAGCAACTTGACAGGATGATTTATAATGAGAGAAGAAATATTATATGAGAATAATATAAGGAATAATAATATTATTATTTGATTAATATAAGTGATAAATTAATTAGGAATTAATTTGGTGACTTAAGGAAATTAATTAAATAGAAGGGCATAAACTGTCAAGTGTAAGATAGTTGTACTTTGGGCTATAATCCCTTAAGGATAAAGGGGGATGGTTTTGAGGGCTTTGGATAGACCTTGAAATCGTCCAAGGCTTATCATTAGGGTATTGGATTGATTAGGGCCTAAGTTATCCAATTAGGGTTTAAGGGTGAAACTCTAGGAGCCTTACAAGTATAAATAGACCCAAGGGGTTGATGAAATCAGCACTTTTGTCTTTAGAAGAAACCTGACCGATTTCTAGCTCCCTCCCCTCTCTCTCTCTCCAATCATCCTCTTGCTAGTTGGTGTTTGTAAGCCATTAGAGGAGTGACAATCGTGACTCTAAGCTCCAAGGACAAGAAGATTCAAGCAAGCAACTTAAGGTAATCTTCTATATCTGGTTTTCTTATGTTATTACCTAGATCTATTGTTCAAAAGTGTTGGATTCAATGCATGTTCAATTAGAGAAACCTAGATCCAAGCATTAGGGTTTGTATGTGCACATAGGAATGTTCATTTGGCTAAAACCCATCAGTGGTATCAGAGCCTTGATTGGTTTCTATTGAATTGATGCATTGGTTGCTTGTTTATTGCTTGCAAAATTAGAATTTTGTCATTCTGCCTGATGAACTCGGCGAGTTCCATAGTGGAGTCGGCGAGTAGGCCTCAACTCGGCGAGTCCATTGTGGTACTCGGCGAGTTCGAGCGTCAGAAAGAGCTAATTTCGGGATTTCTTGCTGTTTATCCTTTGGATATTTACCTTAATCATGTTAGGTTAATATAAATCCAATTTTAAGATATATTTGAGTATATTCTTGACCTAATTGAAGATATTTATCAATTAATTAAATATTAATTTCCTTATGTGATAATTGATTAATTATTTTAATTAAATTGGTAAATTGTTTTGCAAGAAATAATTAAATAAATCAAATATGGATAATTATATAATTAAACGTTAATTTAGATTATTTGTTATTTAATCCCCTATGTTTTGAAAAGTCTAAGACTTACCCTCAAGTTTTGAAATTTATGTTTTGTGATTAAAAGTTTAATTTAGACAATTTAAATTTCAAACCCTAGAATTTTACAAGTTTAAAATTCAACCCTATACTAATATAATATTACAAGATTAATATATATATATATATATATATATATATATATATATACATATATATATATATATATATATATATATATATATATATGTATGTATAATTATAATGCTAGTCTTACCGTTAGCAGGCCTCATTCACGAAGCCGGTCTATAAGGTGGGTATAAGGTTGCTGCCTATAAAATGGTGCTTAATGGGTGTACACTGACACCCACCGCTTGCTTGATCGGTGGAGGCTCGTTAGCCGAACGGGTAGGATAGGGCAACCTCATCTCCTAATTAAAAGTATAATATGAAATACAAAGTAACTACATGTTTTTTCAAAAATTCCCAATCCTGGTTACTTTAGGAAAAGTGAATTGATGCAATCCCATGAAATTACACTTTGCACCATTGCTAAGAAGTTAGTGGAGCGTGTTTGGTTTACCGGCACACTAATTGGTTCTAAGCAAAGATGGCAAAGAGTGATTCATTGTTTATCATAGTTTGATGGAGCGTGTGTGGTTTACTGGCACATCGAATAGGTGATTGTTACAATGAAGGCACCATGTGAATTTGCATGGTAATTCACACCCACTTTGTGATCCTCGGTATCCCAATCACAAACGAGAGGGGCATATCGAGATTTAAACATGCATTGAAAAGGTTTCAATGAATATCATCTAAACCTAGGAATTCTCAATACATTTAGACTTAAAGTTATGTTTTATGGTGGAGAATTAGTGAATCGTCATTCACTTACCTTCAAATTGTTTTCATGTTAGATTACGACATCCCTTTTTTAATATGTAAATATTGTTGTTGGATCCTAGCCCTAATTTTCTTATTGGGTGATTATTAGGGATTCAAATTCTAATCTATCTTTGTCCTTTCTATTTGTAGATGTCGAAAGCGAACAACGCTGCTACTAGCTCGTTCACATTGATGAGCCTTTTCTAAAAGGTGACTTTCGATGGGACGAACTTTAGCGAATGGATAAGATACATTTGCACAATTGCTCGCTACGAGGACAAGGAGTATGTCCTCGATGAGAAGCTCAAGAAGATCAATATAGAAATCGCTACTCTGGCTGAAATCACCACTTTTGAAACTCATAAGCGTGATGCAACGAAGGTACATTGCATCATGATAGCCACTATGAACTCCGAATTCCAAAAGTCCTACGAGGACATGTATTCGTACGAAATGCACCAAGACTTGTTGGAAAGATACCACCAAAACGCAAGGAAGGAACGTTACGAGATCTTCACTAACATGATCTCCGCCAAAATGGGTCATGGTGAATCTCTAACCGTGCACCTACAAAAGATGCAAAGGTATGTCGATCGTCTTCACAAGTTGAACGTTGACTTTAGGGAAGACTTGGCAATCGACATGGTGCTTCACTCCTTGCCTCCGTGTTACAACCAATTTAGGATGACCTCCTACATGAACAAAGTGATGGGTTTTGATCATAAGAACATCCTATGTGCTCATGCAAACCCTAAATCTTGGATCTAGGTTTCTCAATTGTACATGCAATTTATCCAAGACTGTAAACCCTAATTCTAACTTATAATAATCGACATTAACATAATAATGGGTTTAAGATATTACCTTGATTGTTATGTAGCAATAACAATCACAATTCCTTCTTGTAATGACTTTAGAAAGCTTAGAGTCACAAGTGTCACTCCTCTAATGGTTCACAAACACCAAGAGCAAGAGGATGAAGAGGAGAAGAGAAGGAGGCTGCCCAAAACCATCCAAAACCCTAGAGAACAAGTTCCTTACGTTTTTGGGGCTTAAGGGTACTATTTATACATGTAGGCTATTAGGGATTTAAACTAGGAGACCCTAATCTGACTGCTTAAGCCCTAAGCAGCCCATGGATTCCTTTCTTAAAGGCCTTGCACGATTTCTTATAGGTTTCCCCATAGAATTCGTCCAACCTTATAATATAAGGTAATCCATAGCCCAATTGCAATTCTCTTATAATTACAATTCCAGTCCCTTAAGTTTAATTAATCTCTTTTAGTCACAAACTTAATTCTAATTAATTCTTGACTAATATTAATTAAACAATATGATTTCTCCTTTAATATATTATTCCTATAATATATATATATATATATATATATACATATATATATATATATATATATTAATAAATCATATTTAATCCTTTCTCTTCATAATTCATCCTATCAAGTTGATTTGGTGAAGGCAACCCAAAAGGACCATGCACCATCGGGTCAAGTACATACCAAAATAGTTATGGACTTAGACACTAATCCAACAGTCTCCCACTTGGATAAGTCTAATAACTATTATGCGTATGACTTCAGATCCTGATCTACAATCGTAGCTTTCCAAAGCCGCTGTTAACTCTGATCCTATTAGATACGTGTGTCATTTAGATAAGGGATCATATATTCATCCATTCTAGATATCGTATAAGACATGATTTCAAATCATTCTTTCTGTACTATTTCTCGATTTTTGATTTATGAAGATTGACTAATTGAACAAATCAAATTAGCCCTAGCCCGGCCGAGCATTTACGTTTCTCATCACTAAACAATCGAGGGGCCTAAAGATATCGCTTTTATCCTACTTTGGATAAAAGGAACGGATAAACTTTGACTCAATGTTCGCTTGCACTCACTCACCGAATCACACACAACAATATGTTTTATAACATCGAGTTACTGGTGCGTTTACATATCATCAATATGCAACCAACTCGCAAGATACAACTCACACATCTCGGTTGCAAGAATATAAGATGTTATCGTCTCACCAATCACTTGTGATATAATCCATGAAGTGATCCAAGTGAGCGTGGGTTTAATCCAATGCTCAATCAAATTCATAAGCACTCATGAAGGTTGCAGCAAACATTTGCTTATGTCTAATGCTCTTTAGACAATCCACACACCAATTCATGACAGTCTTCATTCATACCTACTTCCATCATATGAATGACTGTGGCCCGTTCGAATAATTTGATTGTTCTCAACCAATTAAATTATTCAGGAAGTCAAAACATGAAAAGTGAAACACAAGAATAATACTAATCCCATATGGCCTCAAACCTTTGAGTATAAATAAAACACCTTTTATTTATCACCATATCGATTACTCATTATTTGTTGTTTCGGGTAATCAACTTCTTACTTGAATTATTACCACACTTGTCCCATGCTCTCAGCATGCACACAATATTTACCTATGGTTCTTACTTTGTGAAATAGATCAAATGAACACATTTCCAATCATACTCATTTCACAACTCCTAATCCTTTCCACAAGTGATAGAATATCAAATTCTTGCAACTTATAGAATATGTTAGATTCTAATATTTTATGTAATGATCCTTTCGTAATGTCATAGCACAAAAGTCACGAAGACTATTGCCAATGATATTACAAAGTCCTCTATTGGATATTGTTACAATAAAATTCCTTAGATATGATGTCTCTCACTCAAAGTACATTTCTTTGAACATCCATTTGCATAAAGTTTCTAATCTAGACATAGATTTTCAATATTCAATTCCCAATATGGAAACCTTTCCATACTTACCATATGACAACTTATTCTTAATAGAATCTTATCTATTCATAATAATGCGATATACTCCATCCAATACTATACTTCCTACTACTCACAAGCGACCAATCCTCGATGAACTTTGGATTGTCCTTTGATAGTTGTTTAATTATTTTAGTCAAAAACGATTCTTTTCCTTTTTCCCTCTAAATGCGCTAGACATTTGGAAAATTTTAGAATGGTCAAATATTATAGCATTTGCAATCGATCCTATACCCGAAGCGTTTGGGACATGATTCATAATATCTTACATAAAGATTTGATACTTTATCAATCTTCTGCCATAATATTCTATGTACTATGTTCTCACAATTTGGTTTATGAAGAGGAATGCGATAATCATAATCAAAATTTAGATCGCACTATGTATCCTTGACTAAATTATTAACATTCCACAACCTAAACCTTTAGTTTTGAAATGAAGCAGAATATTCTCTCCCTTAATTATAGAAAAACAACTATTCAACCCTTACAACTTTGCAAAGTATGACTCTTGTTTTCTATAACTAATATTGCTAACTTGCAATACTTGCCTTAATAATCATACAATCATAACATCTATGCTCCCACTATCAACATAACACTTATGCTCCCACTAGTTTTGACATGTATTTAGAAACAACTTAACTTTCAGAAAAAACAATACCTATTGAATTTCTTAAGTTCATGTTTCTAATACTTAATGCTTTGATAATCTTTTATCTAAGCTTCTTAATCTCATACACCTTTGACCAAGACATCTCATATGTGTGTCTAAACAATTAAGACTAATTGCCAAATCTCACAATTCGAATCATGGAAAGGGATACCGTAACCATAATCGAATTCAAGAGTAGAATTTTGCAATTGCTATCTTCTTAAAATCTCTCTCGCTGAAAGCATTTCCTCATAGTCATTTTCATGAAGGAGGAAATCTTATGACACTTAGATTTTAATGGTTTATGTGTTCCTATCCATGTGAATTTGTCAAAACCAAGGTTTGCGACAAATCCAAACTCATATGGACCGAACATACTTAATCTTGATTTCTTGCCTTATGGTAACACAGCTGCCCACCATGTCTTCCAAGTATTTAAGCAGCTCACCTTTTCCTATCAATGTACTTTTCATTGATCAAGGTCCTTTCCTTTTATGCATTCAAATGAGAACTCATGGGCCTCACATGCATAATTAACTAAATGGGAACGACACGGAAATAATATAGTGTCAACACGATAGGTTGTAAACCTCAAGTCGTGTGCTAGTGATGATCAATAAGGGCTATTTTGATTTGTTCTTGAAACCTTTCAAGACCATTAAGACTCCCACTGAATCCTTGACATATAAGATTCTCTTGTCAATGAACATTTCTTGATGAACAAATATTCAAGAGTTAGTGTAGTTTTTATCAAAACACTTCATAAATTGGTCCTAGTTGGTCTTTGTCTTATCCAAGACATCACAACTTTCCACATTTGATGAATATTATAAACCTTATTGATACTTATCACTCAATGTCACAATCATAACTCCAAGACTTGTTTTGGAACGAAGTATGATTGACTTCTTGATTTAACCATTTCTTCAATTCTTGATTCCTCTTCTTAGACATACAATTTTACTAAGACTTACTTAGAGGATCAATTGAGATATGGTTCTTAATCATTAAGATCTATCATAAAACATAATAAAAGGTAATCTCCCTTCTTCTTAGAATAGAGAAACTTTTATCTTTCTGCCTACTTGATTCTTCTTATTCTTTCTGCTTATTGATTTAAACTTTTACAATCAATTCAATTACACTTAATCTTATAAGTGTAATCATATTTGCTAAACATTTAGTAAATCATGATGAATATCTTTGTTACTCTTGTGGTGGACTTGATCATCACATAATCTTGTGCACTTGATCTCCTAGTCCTTCACTTGACACTTTGTCAACGAATTAGTCTAATTTGCAAATGTGAAAGTTTAATCATTCATCATACAATTCTTGTTGTACGATTCCATATCTTTATCCAATAGAATCTTGGGCGATGAGAAACTTTTTCGGTTTGACATTTCCACAAACAACATAATTAAGAATCACATCCATTTGTTGTTAAATATACGAACATCAATTTTTCATAACGATTTCATTGAAAGGAAATAACTAAATAAATGAGTCATACCAAAATTTATTTTATTCATAAAAGCAGCGGAAAAACATTTGTCCTTACAATGCAAAATCAACCGAAAAACTATGTAATAAATATTCCTAACAACTCTATCTAAGCTCAAAATCTAATCTTCAAATCCATGCGATCGAGATCCATTTCTTCGTGATTAGACTCATCTTGCTCATTCATCAAGCTTCCTAGAAAACTTTCCAATGTAATCTTATCACATTATGTATTAAGAATCAACAAATAGGAACTTAATCGAGTTAGATAGTGGATTTTACCTGAAGTACAACCATACTGTTTGACTCTCCCATCTTCTGGACTCTTCAGGCTCTTAGGGCAGACTTGTATCCAACGCCCTTCTCTTGGCAACAAACGCAGGTCGGATCTCCTAGAACATCCTCGGAAGCATGGTTGGTTGACTCTCCCAACAAATATGCGCCATTCCTTTGCCAAATCATTTCTGATTCAGCTGCAATGAGCATGTAAGTTAGGTCAATGAGGCTTTCGTCATCATCCATCATATAATACTTTCTTTTGAACTCATTATATGATTCGGGAAGTGACTGCATAACCGAGTTCACAACCAACTTATCCGGGAATGACATGCCTAAAATTCTCAATCTATCGATGTGTGATTTCATTCCTAGAACGTGAGCACACACAGGTTTACCATCTTCATGTTTCATTTCCAACAGGGCTTTAGTGACATTGAACCTTTCAATTCTTCGAACTTGTGGGTTAGGGAGAATAATAGGAGGAGGTGGAGGAAGTGAAGCATGATTTCTTGTTCCTCGATCGAATCGTGGAATATCATCTTCATGTGGAAAGCTTGTTCCACGGGATTTGGGAAGACCATAGTTGTCGAGCTTTGACATCTACAAAACGGGAGAAAACAAGTTCAAGCTAGTTGATAGATTGAGTCCTTAATAAATCACCCAAATGAGATATTAGGGCTAGGACCCAACACGATACGCTACAACCTAGAAAATGGATGCCGTAATCTAGTTGCAGGATATTTGAAGGTAAGTGAATGACGATTCACTAATTTCCACCATGAAAAACGAAAAATAAATTTAAGTTTTAAATCTATGAAAACTCCTACATCCTTTGAGATTCATTGAACTTTTCAATGGCATGTTTAAATCTCGATACGCCCCTATAGTTTGTGACTGGGATGCCGAGGATCACTAAGTGGGTGTGAATAACCATGCAAACTTACATGGTGCCCTCACATGTTACAATCACCTATTCGATGTGCCGGTAAACCACACACGCTCCACAGAACTATGACAAACATTGAGTCACCCTTTTCTACCTTTGCTTAGAACCATTTAATGTGCCGGTAAACCACACACGCTCCACTAATGTCTTCGCAAGGGCACAAAGTGTAATTTCATGGGATTGTATCAATTCACTTTTGCCTAAGTAACTAAGATTGGGAATTTGTAAAACATCTAGTTACTTTTGTACTTCATTATACTTATAATGGAAGGTTTTTATCCTATCCTACCCGTTCGGCTAACGACCCTCCACTAGTCAAGAGTGCGGTGGGTAAGAGTGGATACCCATTCAATCGCCATTTTATAGGCAATTTCCTTAAACACCCCTTAAAGACCAGCTTCGTGAATGAGGCCTACTAACCGTAAGACTGACTTTTACTCGTACATATATATAATGTTAGACTTTTAATGTTATATATAGTATAGGGTGTATTTTACACTTTTAAAATACTAAGTGGCCAAATTTAACGATTATACTTTTAATTCAATTAAATGTAAACCAAAACTTTTATGGATTTATTAAACCTCCTTTAATTATACGCCTTAATTAATTAATAAAACCATAAGGGTGTTATTTGAACCTTTCAAAACAATACTAGGGTTTAAGAATTTAACATTTCTAAATTAACTTTTAATCAACATTTAAATTCAAAAACTTGAGGACAAGTTTTGACACATTTCAAAACATTAGGGTTTAGAATTTAAATATACATCAAAATTAAACTTTTAATCATAATTTAAATTCTAAAACTTGAGGGCAAGTTTAGAAACTATTCAAAACATTTGGGTTTTAACTATTTAAATTTCAAAAACAAAACTTTTATGCTCAAATTTAAACTATAAAACCTAAAGGGGAATAATTGAAACTTTTCATAACACAAGGATCAAATAAAAAATAATATAAATTAAAAAATTAATTTCATCATTATCTATATTTGACCTAATTTCAATTTCTTGCAAAATAAGTTACCCAATTAATACAAATAATTCAATCTTTATCATATAAGGAAGTTATTATCTAATCAATTGGTAATTATCTTGCGTTTTGGGAAGGATATTCATTAAGAAACAATAAAATTCGTATTTTATAGGTTTAAAATGAATATGGTAATTATCCTTAAGCAAAATAGCAACAAAATCCAAAAATCCCTCTGTCTGACGCTCCGACTCGCCGAGTCACACTCTGGAACTCGCCGAGTAGGGCTGACTCGCCGAGTCCAGATAGTGACTCGCCGACTCAGGTCGAATAGAAGGCCAGAAAACGATTTTCAGCAACACAATGCATCAATACAATAGAAACCAATCTAGGCTCTAATACCACTGATGGGTTTTGATCATAAGAACATCCTATGTGCTCATACAAACCCTAATGGTTGGATCTAGGTTTCTCTATTGTACATGCAATTTATCCAAGACTATAAACCCTAATTCTAACTTATGATAATATTAACATAATAATGGGTTTAAGATATTACCTTGATTGTTATGTAGCAATAACAATCACAATTCCTTCTTGTAATGACTTTAGAAAGCTTAGAGTCACAAGTGTCACTCCTCTAATGGTTCACAAACACTAAGAGCAAAAGGATGAAGAAGAGAAGAGAAGGAGGCTGCCCAAAACCGTCCAAAACCCTAGAGAACAAGTTACTTAAGTTTTTGGGGCTTAAGGGTACTATTTATATATGTAGGCTATTAGGGATTTAAACTAGGAGACCATAATCTGACTGCTTAAGCCCTAAGCAGCCCATGGATTCCTTTCTTAAAGGCCTTGGACGATTTCTTATGGGTTTCCCCATAGAATTCGTCCAACCTTATAATATAAGGTAATCCATAGCCCAATTGCAATTATCTTATAATTACAATTCCAGTCCCTTAAGTTTAATTAATCTCTTTTAGTCACAAACTTAATTCTTATTAATTCTTGACTAATATTAATTAAACAATATGATTTCTCCTTTAATATATTATTCCCATAATATATATTAATAAATCATATTTAATCCTTTCTCTCCATAATTCATCCTATCAAGTTGATTTGGTGAAGGCAACCCAAAAAGACCATGCACCATCGGGTCAAGTACATACCAAAATAGTTATGGACTTAGACACTAATCCAACACAAAGAAGAGGTCACCCTAAGTAAGCTCCAAGGTCTCCTTAGGGTTGCTGAGAACAACCTCAATGACAAGTCTGTTGCACCCACTGCCAATCCGTCCGTTGCTCCTATATTGGCCATTGGGTAAGGAAGAGGCAAGAAGAGGAAGGCTCCGTCTAAGACCCACCGCAAGGGAAAGTCCCGAGATGGTTCCTCATCTAGTAGGACCAAAGTTGATCCCGCTAAGCCTAACCCTAACCCAAAGGAGGCAGAGTGCCACCATTACCACAAAATAGGGCATTGGAAGAGAAGCTACCCAGAGTACCTGTAAGCTATCAAGGAAGGAAAGATCAAGCCATCTTTTTCAGGTATTTATACAATTAAATCTAACGATTCATCTCATGCTATTTCTTGGTTCCTTGATACCGGTTGTTGTTACCACATTTGTTCTGAATTGCAGGGACTAAGAAGAAATGGGGATGTGGAGCATGGAAGAATAAATCTAATCATACGGAACAGAAGATCATCGCATGTGACCAAGATTGGAGTGTATTCTCTAGTGCTTAGGAATGGTTTTTGTTTAGATTTGAACAATTGTTGCTATTCGCCAGAAATGGAAAGAAACATCATTTCATTTCATGGTTTGTTTAGACAAGGATTTAGATTTTCTTTTAATAATGAGAATGGTTCAATTTTTGTTTATCTAAATGGTGTCTTATATTTTGAAGCAATGCCATGTAATGGAATTTATGACATTGTTATGATTGTAGACAACCTAGGAAATGATGTTTTATGCATGGATTCTTCCAATAGTATCGATAGAGCATCCTTGTGGCATTATCGTCTTGGACATGTCAACAAGAAGCGCATAGCCCAACTCCGAAAGGATGGAGTGTTGGAGTCATTTGACCTTAGGGAAGATGACACATGCGAGTCTTGTTTGCTTGGAAAGATAACCCAATCACCCTTCACTAGTACATGTGAAAGGGGTGAGGGTCTATTGGACCTCATACATACCGATATATGTGGACCGTTTAGATCAACCACAAAGGATGAGAACCGCTTCTATGTGACTTTTACCGATGACTATAGTAGATATGGGTATATCTACTTAATCAAACAAAAGTCAGAAACGTTTAAAAAGTTCAAAGAGTTCAAGAATGAAATGGAGAATCAATTGGGCAGGAAAATCAAGATGCTTCGATCCGATCGAGGAGGAGAGTACCTAAGTCTTGAATTCCACGAATATCTCAAGGAGTGTGGAATAGTTTCACAATTGATGCCACCTAGGACACCGCAGTTGAATGGTGTGGTAGAAAGGCGTAATCGAACCTTGTTAGACATGGTTCGCTCTATGATGAGTTGTGCTTCACTACCTATCTCATTCTGGGGGTATGCCTTAGAGGCTGCCGCCCATATCCTTAACTGAGTCCTTACTAAGAAGTTTGCCAAAACACCTCACGAGATGTGGACAGGGAAAGCTCCCTCGTTAGCACATATTAAGGTTTGGGGTTGTGAGGCTTTCCTAAGACGAGATACTCACGACAAGCTCGAACCTCGTAGTGAGCGATGTATTTTCATCGGCTACCCGCATAAATCCTTTGGATATCTCTTCTATAGACCGAAGGATAATGTTGTCTTTGTTGCAAGGATAGGAGTTTTCCGAGAGCGAGAACTCATAAGCCAAGGAGACAATGGGAGGAAAATCGAGCTTGAAGAGATTCAAGAGTCGATAGATGAAGGAACCTCTACCGCTGGCACTCAACCCGAGGAGGAAACTCCGGTTGAACCGATTGACGAGTCCTTACCTCTTAGACATTCCGAAAGAGTTAGAGTTCAACTCCAATTTTATGGTTTTCATATTACTACCGAAGGGGACACGTATATTAGTGATGGTACACTAATAAATCTAGATGAACCTAATAGCTATAAAGAAGCCATGGCAGGTCCGGAGTCTGCAAAATGGAAAGAGGCAATGGACAGCGAGATCCAGTCCATGTATGACAACCAAGTTTGGAATTTGGTTAATAATGTGCCCAGACGTAAGACCGTTGGGTGCAAATGGATCTTCAAGAAGAAGACCGATGTGGATGGAAACGTACACACATATAAGGCACAATTGGTTATGAAGGGCTTTACTCAAACTCCCGGAGTTGACTATGATGAGATCTTCTCATCAGTCTCGAAGATAAAATCTATTAGAGTGATGCTAGCAATTGCCTCATTTCATGATTATGAGATTTGGAAAATGGATGTCAAAACCACTTTCCTTAATGGGAAGTTGGCTGAGGATGTTTACATGGCTCAGCCAGAGGGTTTTGTTGATCTGAAGCATCCAAATAGAGTGTGTAAGCTTGAGAAGTCCATTTATGGACTTAAGCAAGCATCTTGCAGATGGAATCTCTGCTTCGATGAGAAAGTCAAAGAGTTTGGATTTGTACGAAGTGAAGATGAATCATGTGTATATGTCAAATCCAGTAGGAGTATAGTAAGCTTCCTTGTTCTGTATGTCGATGACATACTGCTCATAGGAAACGACATCTTGACACTGCAGGAGGTTAAGTCCTGGCTCGGGAAGTGCTTCGCTATGAAGGACCTCGGAGAGGCTACCTATATTATGGGAATAAGGATAGTGAGAGAACAAACTAAGAGACTAATAGGACTTAGTAAGAACACTTACTTAGATAAAGTACTAAAATGTTTTAGTATGGAAAACTCAAAGAAGGGAGAATTACCGATACAAAGTAATGCCAAGTTGAGTAAGACTCAAAGTCCGAGTAGCGAAGCTGAAATAGCAGAAATTAGCCGAGTTCCATACGCTTCCGCAGTTGGCTCAATCATGTATGCTATGACTTGTACTCTCCCTGATGTAGCCTTTGCTTTGAGCATGGTTACTAGATATCAAGGGAACCCTAGCCGAGCCCATCGAATTGCGGTCAAGATTATCCTTAAGTACCTTCGGAGGACCAAGGAATTGTTTTTAGTCCTCGGAGGGAGTGATGACTTGAAGGTGCGAGGGTATAGTGACGCCAGCTTCAGACTGACAGGGACAACTACCGTTCGCAGTCGGGCTGGGTCTTTACCATTAACGGAGGAGCAGTAACTTGGAAAAGTTCTAAGCAGGAAACCGTAGCTGATTCAACGTGCGAATCAGAGTACATTGCAGCAAGCGAAGCGTCGAAAGAGGCAATATGGTTAAAGAACTTCATTAGTGATCTTGGAGTTGTGCATACCATCAGAGAGCCTATGGAGATTTTCCGTGATAATGAAGGAGCGGTTGGCTTGACCAAGGAACCGAGGGATCATGGCAAATCTCATCACATCGACAAAAAATATCACTTTATAAGACATCATGTAGAAGAAGGACACCTCGTGGTGAGGAGGATATCCTTCGAAGATAACCCAGCAGATCCGCTTACGAAGGGACTGAGCAGGGTTAAGCACTTGCAACATGCTAGGAGCATTGGGCTGAAGGATGATATTAGTATAGATTAGATAGTATTAGAAACTTATAATAGATAAATGTAATTTAACATTTGATGAATTAATAAAGGAGTATTACTTATAAGAAAAGTTGCTATCTTATGTTGAATATTTAACTATTGTTTCATTTTTCATGTTGTGACTTCCAGAATAATTGAGTTTATTAAGAATAATCGAGTTATTCAAATTGTCCACAATCATTCATATGTTGGAAGTAGGTATGAATGAAGATTGTCATGAATTGGTGTGTAGATTGTCTAAATGGTATTAGACATAGCAAAAGTTTTCTACCACGTTCATGAGTGCTTATGAACTAGTTTTGAGCATTGGAACAAACCCGCGCTTGCTGGAATCACCTTATGGAATGTGATAAAAAGAGTGATCGCAAGACAATAATATCATATGTCTTAAAACCTAGATATATGATTTGTTATTTGTTAATTGGTTGTTCATTGATAATGCGAAACCGCATCAGTAACTTGATGTTATAAAACGCACTGTTGTGTATAGTTGATTAATGAATAAGTAAATGCATATAAGTCGAAGTTTATCTGTTACTTTTATCCTAAGAGGGTACAAGCGATATCTCGACCGCTCGATGATTTGATTTGACTTATGTGTCGGACCTGGTCAGAACTAAATTGATGTGTTCGATTAAGTTCTACGTCGAATAAATCCGAGATCGAGAACCAAACGCTAGACAATTGGTTCCATATGAATGTCTGCATGATATCTAAACAGAGGACTATACGATCCCTTATCTAAAGGACAAGATTGATTAGATAAGATTTTGACAGCGTCTTTGAGAGCTACAATTGCTAATCGGATTATGCTTGTATATATATAGTTACTAGACTTATCCAAGTGGGAGACTGTTGGAATAGTGTCTAAGGCTACAACTATATTAGGCAAGTATTTGACCCGATTGTTCATGGTCCTTTTTGGTTGCCTTCACCATAGCAACTTGACAGGATGATTTATAATGAGAGAAGAAATATTATATGAGAATAATATAAGGAATAATAATATTATTATTTGATTAATATAAGTCATAAATTAATTAGGAATTAATTTGGTGACTTAAGGAGATTAATTAAATAGAAGGGCATAAACTGTCAAGTGTATGATAATTGTACTTTAGGCTATAATCCCTTAAGGATAAAGGGGGATGGTTTTGAGGGCTTTGGATAGACCTTGAAATCATGAAATCGTCCAAGGCTTATCATTAGGGTATTGGATTGCTTAGGGCCTAAGTTATCCAATTAGGGTTTAAGGGTGAAACTCTAGGAGCCTTACAAGTATAAATAGACCCAAGGGGTTGATGAAATCGACACTTTTGTCTTTGGAAGAACCCTGGCCGATTTCTAGCTCCCTCCCCTCTCTCTCTCTCTCTCTCTCTCTCTCTCTATCTCCAATCATCCTCTTGCTAGTTGGTGTTTGTAAGCCATTAGAGGAGTGACAATTATGACTCTAAGCTCCGAGGACAAGAAGATTCAAGTAAGCAACTTAAGATAATCTTCTAGATCTGTTTTTCTTATGTTATTACCTAGATCTATTGTTCAAAAGTCTTGGATTCAATGCATGTTCAATTAGAGAAACCTAGATCCAAGCATTAGGGTTTGTATGTGCACATAGGAATGTTCATATGGCTAAAACCCATCAGGAAGGCATATTCCATTTTGTAATTTAACTCTAAAAGACTAAGCCTAAGCGTCGCATCATACGATGAGAGGTCATTAGAACAAGACCCATCGATCTATTACAATAGATAAAGGAAAGTACTTATCCTAAGAAGGAGAAGGAGTCCTCAATAAGGATTTATTTTGCAACTCGCAGGTTATGATTGAAAGTCCAACATAATACGAAAGGCAGGTGCAAGATTGAGCATCACCTACAGTCAAGAAGTCCAAGAGTTAGATACTCATTCGAAGAAACATAGAAGTTACGATTGATACCTAGTATGGAAAGATAACGTAGGGAATCATTATACAAGCCTTATTTTCGTTGATGATTCCGAGACGTAATCATCCTAAGGGGGAGATAATTGTAATGCCCGTAGATCCGGGCTAGTCAATTTAGAGACGTTAAGCGTCAAAAATGACTTTTTGATAGAAGATTCTTTAGAGTGAATAATCTTAACTAAGTTGTAGTATATGTTACAAGGATTCTGTACATATAAAGTGTAACAACCCGAAGTTTTCAGTCGTCGAAAACTTGTTCTACTTGTGAGATTTCGCCGTTAGTCAATTCGTTTTGTTCTCGTTTTGGGTTAAACTAATTAAACTTATATGTTTATTATAATTTAATGAATGTCCAAACCCCTTAGGAACTCATGAAATTAACCCAAAAGTGTTTATTTCAAAAAGTTAGAAACATTCCCGCCGGGTGACGGTAACTTAATCGGGTGCGACCAAAAGCCTCGTTTAATGCCGGTATCGGGTAGAATTCCACCGTGCCCAAAACTTAGACACTATTTAAAGTGATCTAAGCACTCATTTGAAGCTTTTTCTTCCTCTCTCTCTACTCTCTCTCTAACCTCTCTCCAAAAATCCAAGTTCAAGGGTCCAAATCATCAATTTTAGGCTCCAAATCTTTGAGGTACTTCCCCTAGCTTGTTATGTAACATCCCTAGCCTTCAAATTCGAGTTCAACACATGGATTAGGGCCATATTCATGAGTTTACGGCCATGGAACCATCCTAGGCCGTAAACTCATATAACATGGGTTTTGGAGCACAAAAACCCTTCCTAAACACAATTGGACCTTAGATATGGCTAGATGGCTTTACGGATTGGACTTATAACATTTCAAACATTGATTTTGAGTCATTTGAAGGAGTTTACGGCCAAGGCACAAGCTTGGTCCATAAACTCATGTAAGTGGGGTTTTCATGACCTTAAACCCTTCCAAATCACAAACAAGACTTAGATATGACTTGTAGAATATTGGTAATGGACCTAGAACACCTTGAACATAATTTTTGTGGGGTTTGTGTGAGTTTATGGCCAAGGCATATGCTTGGGCTGTAAACTCCTTAAACTTGGGTGTAAACTCACTTCTAAGGTGTTAGAAAGCCATCCAACACCACCAAAAGCCTTGGAATAAATCAGAGGACCAACCAAAAATAGTTTAAGGACCTTAAACACATCAAAACCCCACAATTGAGAGTTTACAGACATAGAACATGTCTCATGGCCGTAAACTCCTAAAAGAGTGTCAATTGGTGCCCCAAACTCATTTCTAGGCTTGTGGGAATTTTTAGAATCACATGTGATTAATTTTAAGACCTTAAAAACACTTAATCAAGGGGATATGAGAGTTTACGGCCAAAGACCCCATGCTTAGGCCGTAAACTCCCTTAAGTGTTACAAATGGTGATTTTAATCCATTCCAAGCCTTAGGTAAAATCACTCCAAGCATTTCCAAGTGTCCATATCCATTTGTGACCCAATTTGCACCATAAATCACCCCCACCATGAGTTTACGGCCGTAAACTCATGGGGAGTGGGTTTTCAGGCCGAAAACTCCATTAAGGAGTTTACTCTTGGGGAGTAAACTCATTTCCCAAGTCCCTCACATCATTACACGTCCTTAAACGCCACCCGGGTCCCTCCAAACACTTGTAATGAAGCGTTTTCGAGATTAGAAACATATGTCCCTAACAAATAAATAATTTAAGTCATAATTAGATGCAAATGTGTATCATTTGATAATCCATAGGAATCTTGTGTGTTTGCAAACCGAGAACCGACGTTTAGAATCCAAACTGACACGTTCTCCAACCGGTGAGTTCATACCCCTACCCTTTTTCAACTGTTTTCACTGTTTTCAGGGGGAATACAAGCAAAAGTACAAGGAAATCTTGTACTCAAACTTATTGTTTTCAGTTTAATCGTTTTCATTCTGTATGTTCTAATATCAATAATTGTGTTTATCAAATAGTTCGAATTACGAATTTAGCTTTCAAACTAATCATAGATTTCTTGATAAAATGTTCTAATCTAAACTATGTTTCATAATCTACGAATAATTTATACTAATTTCCAATTATAACTAATTCGAATACGAATACGAATACGAAACTATAACTAGGAATAGACCGAATACGAAACTATAACTAGGAATAGAACGAATATGAAGCTATAACTAGGAATAGAACGAATACAGAAGTATAACTAGAAATGGAACAAATAGGAATACTAAACTAATAATACGAATACGAATACGAATACGAATAGTATTAGGAGTAGGATTAAGGATAGGAACATGACTGCGAATACGAATACGAATAGTATTAGGAGTAGGATTAGGGATAGGAACACGACTACGAATACGAATACGAATATGAATACGAATACTATTAGGATTAGGAGTAGGGATACGAATACGAATATGAACAGGACTACAAATATAACTGCGAATACAAATATAAATTAAAAACTATGAATACGATAAAGAATAGGAATATGAATACGAAGACACGTATCTAGGTACACCCCAGTGTAATACCTTTAGGATATCAGAATACCTAGTTAATACAATAAGTACGAATGGTAATTAATCATTACATCGAAATCCAATAACTAAACTTACTTTAAGGAAAATATAGGATTTTCCTAGGATCATAGTTAATCATAACCAGGACCGCGTAACCTAAAACAGTTAACTAAACATTACTTTTAAGAAAATATGGGATTTTCTTGGATAACAAACTTTTCGGAAGAATCAAAGGAAACTCGTACATTTTTCACAAAACAAACATCTTATGAACTCACCAGCTTTATGCTGATTTTCAAACTGCTTGTATTCTCAGGTCGACATTAGACAGGTACCTAGCGAATGTTTTGGAGAAGACGGAGCGTACAGAAGACTCGTCTCTACTTTTGTTCATATGATATATGTATAACACTTGTAACACTTTACTTTTGAACAAATGTAAATTCAAATATGTAATGTAATGGTTGTTTACTTTGCTTACTATTTACATTGGATTTGATACTCAACGTGGAGTCCGCCCTGGAAACGTTTCTGCCTTAGGTTTTCGGGGTGTGACATAAAGAACGTTGAAATCTGAGTTATAACGAAGAAGTTATGACCTGTCAAAGTTTTGCGACAGAACCGACACGACACAGCGTGACATAAATAGTGAATTTATGTTAGAGAGATATTTGGCCTTAGAGATCTAAATGAAAATCGTAGAATACGTTAAACCAAGAGCATAAATAAAAAGAACGTCCAAATCTGACTTCGTATGAGGAAGTTATAATTTTTCTAAGTTTTAGCTTAGCAACATGCAGCCCGGAGTTCGACTTTAAGATCGAGCGGTTTTTAGCCAAAACAATCTAAACGAGAATCAAAGATCTCGTAAATGGTAGTGCAATGGTAAAAAGACAGACGAAAACGGATGTCGGACGAAGGAGTTCTAAGTTTATAACGGAGTTTTCCTGTCCCAACATACTAAAAATAATATAAAAATTATATAATAAAAATAAATTCAAAATTATCCTACATAGTCTAAATGAAAGTTATAGATCTTGTTTTTGCCTACGTGCGGATATAAAGAACGTCGAAAACGGAGCTGGTATGCGAAAGTTATTAGTTTTTGAAGTTCGGGGCGTGAACCCCAAGGCTGTGTCAGAGCTCACGAGGTGAACATATGTTGCTCACGAGGTGAGCCTAGCTCACGAGTGAGCATTAGTGGCTCACGAGGTGAGCATTAGTGGCTCACGAGGGGAACAAATGATGGACGTCTTCCAGGCCAAGTGGCCATGACAAACGGAATGAAGTATCGAGCTCACGAGGTGAGCATATGTAGCTCATGAGGTGAGCCTAGCTTACGAGGTGAACATTAGAAACTCACGAGGTGAACCCAGAAAATTCACCTTATAAATAGAATTCAAGGGGCAGCCGACTTTGGTTTCTCATCTCTTACTATCCCACTCCAGATACCCTGTCTAAGCCTATTTTAACCCCCCGAACCCCGATATCATCTCGAGACACGAAGCAAGTGCTAAATTTCCAAAGATCCCGAGAAGAAAAGAGTTTTCGATCCGAAGCTCTGCCCGCGAGAGGCCTGGTGTGTGAAGAGATCACAGTTTCACCGAAGAATACTACTTCTACAAGCCGTAGTGTTGCCCGATCATCTTCTGATCAAGTGAGTGTATAGTCCCTTTCATAACACGATTTTAATAAAAGTATTGTTTGAATGTATTAAGTATATGTTTTGTGTGAGTGTGTAGTCACTTTGTTCTAACACATAAATATGAAGTATTTGTTATGAAATATGTACTATGTGTTTATATATTGTTGTTTATTTGAGATGAGTGTGAAATGAATGTTTTATATAGTTTTTAAATCAGTAAATTATATATGTATTTTATATCTACAAACATGTTGGGTAAAACATGGTAGATGAGATAGTTGGTGTGTGATAAAAGGATGAGTTGGATAGTGAGATAAGAGGTGATATAGATCTTGAGATGAGGGTGACAAATGGAAAATGAGTGAAACCTTTACTCAAACGATGGCCCCCGTCATTCAGCAGAGTAGGGATGACAACCACAGACTATTCTAGACAGTTAGTGGAACACTAGCAGGCTCGTAACTTGTAGGTGTTTGTCAACGATGTGTTCACCGGTGTACTCTAAAAACCCATTGACATGTATTGAGAGAGGGATCTCAAGATTGATACTGTCAATAAACAAGATAAACTTGTTATTAGATCTGGGAGTATGGATTAGATCAAGATTTAGTTATAGTAAATTGTCTCTAGTCCGGGAGAATGGATTGGGCACAGTTTTAGATCCGGGAGTATGGATCAGACCAAGAGGTGGAAGAGATTAGTTTTAGATCCATGAGTAGGGATCAGGTAAAGAGGAAAATTTTAGATACGAGAGTTAGATCGTCTCGTTGTGGGGATCGATGGGGTAGGATAAGAGTTGTTTTTATATGATGAAATTATATAAGTTTGTAAGTTCTATATGTGTGTATATATATATATATATATATATATATATATATATATATATATATGTATATATATATATATATATATATATGATATAACATTGTGGGTTGAAAACCCTATATGCTCACCAGACTCCTAAGCCTGACCCACTTAGTTTTCTTTGTATCACAGGTATTAATAGAAATACATATTTCACTGAGAGATTAAAGGAGATGTAAATCAGTAGTGTAAATAAATGTATGTTCTGTTTATGCTTATGTGTTTGTATTGAAACATGACATCCCGAGATTTTTATTATATAATGAAAATACATTTCTTTAAGAAATGCTTTGATAAATTCTTATCATATCTTCTTTTGGGAACAAATTACGCAATTGTTTTCTTTAAAAGATTACTCTTATTTTAAAAAATGAAGCGTAAACAAATCGTTCTTTTCTGGCCTTGAAATTGGGGATGTCACATATATCCTTTATTGCGTTAAGGGCATGTTTATAAGCTAATAACTACGTATAGTTTGAAACCTAAGTTGATTTATGTTACTATAAATTAACATAAGTTAAAATACTAAGGTTAAAATCAAAAAATAAAGAACCATAATAGAGTGTTCGGTCTTAGGATTTTAGAACAAGTAGTTTTCGGTCCAAAGAAATCTAATTCAAATGGAGTTTACGGTTGGAAATAAATCAATAACAAGGTTTTTCGGTCAAATATAACCGAAATCACCCCCTTTAAGATCAAAATCATCTAGCTAAGCCCACATAGGACAAAAAACCCAAAAGCCAAGGCCCTTAAAGGCCGAAAACACAATTCTATATATATTTGTTCAACCGTAAACACTCCTCATTTCTCACATTTCACACCGCAAACATTT
Organism: Lactuca saligna; assembly: GCF_052625555.1. Lineage (NCBI taxonomy): Eukaryota > Viridiplantae > Streptophyta > Magnoliopsida > Asterales > Asteraceae > Lactuca > Lactuca saligna. The sequence continues at coordinate 37,912,667 of NC_136422.1, forward strand.
CCGATTTTGCTCTTAAGTATCATCTGTAAACAATATATGTTCATAAGGATTTTACCCAGATCTTGTTATTTTCATCAAGAACACCACAACACCAAGAACAACAAGAACATTCAACGATATCTTCAAATCTTCAAGCCTACACCGAAAAACCCAACCAAAAACCCCCGAGCACACCGAAAACACCTAGAACTATTCCATATAATTCCTAAGGATTTTGTAATTATTTATTACATAATTAAATTGTTGTCTAACACTTTAATTCTTATTTAAACCATTGCTTAATTTATTATTTAAATTAATATCTTATTCATTTAAATGCGATATCCTTTATAAATATTATTAGGATACGTCTACTTTCACGTATTTTGATCCAAGGATCATCGTTATCACTTCGCGACTCAATCGAGCACACAAGTTCGAGGTAAGTTATACCCTTATATTTTCATCGTTTTTTCAATGTTTTTAGGGGGGGGGGGGGGGGGGGTGGGGAATAAAAATAAAACACATGGAAATATTGTGTTAACATCCAAATGATTTCAAAGTGTTTTAACCAAATCAAACTATTTTAAACTATGGCTTCGGACTAGTGTTTTATGCTTTATCTCTTGATCCTTCTTTGGTTGGGGATTTAAGGAATAATTACTTGTCCGACTGCCTTTTTATTCGAAATCATATATACCTTACACACACACACACACACACATATATATATATATATATGTATATATATATATATATATATATATATGTATATATGTATATATAAAGGGTATATTTCTCAAATATTCGATTGCTATTAAACAAACTATTAATTTACTAAGATTTTTACTTCATTCATATCATAAATATAAACTGTAATAGGTATAGTTTAGGGGACATATATACTAAGGTCTTAACTATGAAAGGGATAATACAAACTGCTTATCATTATAAAAATGATTTTTTTGTTCTACACATAACCATCGATATAGCTTCATGAGACACATCTTCAAGTACTTATCTAAGTTCCAACGAAAGTCCTGACCTTAATAACTAGAGTCTCCTGGAGGAATAGCGTGAGTTTGTGTATAGATTTATACGGGACTGACACTCCCGTACCCTGTTTGTTAGCTATAGTTGGAATGGAAGTTCTGGGGTGACAAATGTCATAAACGATTCTGACGCCTGAAGAGCGTCGTGTCAGGCCATCCGTCATATTAGCATGGTTATAAGAACTCACAATTTGGTATCATTTGTACGATTAGTGTATGAATACATAAACAAACTTCATGTAGTTTTATTTAATTATAGAAGTACAATATGGGGCTTTACAAACAAGTAGGATCTAAAGGACCCTTATTGCTAATTCTAGGATTTTCTTGGTTTATGCATTAGGGTAATATATAGATAATCTCTGATAGGTAGTTGGATGTGTGCTTTCCACCTTACTTCTTGTTCATTTTTGGTTGTGGGCTACTCTTCAAGATCTTCTTGCCCATGCGGAAGTACATGATTAATTTTTACAGTCCTTGGATGGAACTACCTCTCCTGTTGTAACATTCACAATTGACACCAGGCCAACAAATTCCTAACATGCTCATGGGGGACGGTTTAAGAGAGGTGGTATCCATCACCATCTCCATCCTCCACATTGCCAGTTATGACATAAGGATGTTCACTATGGCAATACATGTCCACAACTTTCTTACTATGCCACTTAATGACTGGATACAATGGCAGATTTAGTAAAATCTTTACATGCAAAGAGTCATGTTACCATAAATGCTACATATTGTTTGGTTGATTCTGGAGCTATGGATCATATGAAGGCTTCCACAAATTTTGTTAGACAACCTGCTCCCTATGATGGTCATGCAAAGGTTCTTTTTAGATATGGTAATACTCTTCTCATCTCCCATGCTGGCCAATCTATCATTCATAATAATGTTCGGCTACGATATGTATTGGTAGTCCCTAAAATTACCAAGAATTAATTTTCAATTAGCAAGTTGACAACTTATAACAATGTGTATGTTTTCTTTTCCCAACCAAAAATTTTCATTTAGGATCAAGCAACAAAGTGGGTTCTTGTAAAGGGTCGATGTGAAGAAGAACTATATATTCTCTCTCATGAATCTCAAGCACTTACACTAGTTACACATTCAAGAGTGAAGGCATCATATGAATTTTGGCTTTCCCAGTTCGATCATTTCTCTTTTGATACTATATCTCTATTAAATAAATCCGGCCACTTGTCGGTGACATCTTTATTACTGTCACCCGTTGTATGTTCTCCTTGTCAACTTGATAAAGCACATCACTTACCTTTTAAACTTAATGATAAACAAGCTTTACATGTGGTTGATTTTGTTCATTGTGACCTATGGGCACTGTTAGCAATGGATTCTATTGATGATTATCAGTATTATGCTCCATTTGTGGATGATTATTCGAGATTTAAGTGGTTTTATCCTCTCAAAACCAAGTCAAGTTTTCATATGGGTTTTGGGACTTTCATCAATTTTGTTCAAAAATAATTTTCCTCAAAAATCAGGGTTTTTCAAAGTGATGGGCGCACATAATTTGTAAATCATCATGTTCACGATTTGCTTGAAAAAAATGGGACATTTCATCACATTTCTTGTCGTAAACACAACAACAAAATGGGAGGGTTGAACAAAATCATTGTCACATCATTGAAACCATACTTGTTATGTTATTAACTAGGCACATTCCTTCTTCTATTAGGTTCGAGCATTTCATTTTGCGGTTTACATTATTAATCGTCTCCCAACTCAGGCGTTACAAAATAAGTCACATTTTGAATCATTGTTTTCTCGGTCTCCTTCTTATGACTAATTTCTACCGTTTGGGTGTCAAGTATATCCGTACTTACGATACTATGTGGATCACAAATTATATCCGTGAATCCTTCCTTGTATCTTTCTTTTATATTCCATACAATATAAAGGCTATCTATGTCTCGAGCATGTCTTATCCTTTATTTAAGTTATCCAACATGCCAAGTTTCATGAATTCTCATTTCCTATTTGTGATCCTTCCTCTCACACTTCACTTAATAAACTTCTTATGGTCACTTTTCAAAATGATACACCATGTTCACAACCTTCATCCTCTCCTGGTACTTCTTCCCCCGCACCCACCAACTTAAAAATTATGGCCTGTGTGATGGAAATCTACAACACATGGGTTGTCATAATGACTTGAACCACTCATCTTCAACCGAAAATAAGCATGTTCCGTCACCTGCACTACCCACAGAAACTCATACACATCCAACCCCTCCGGCCCGCTTACCACCAGCCTCCTTGGCTCAATCACCACTAACCTCCTCGGCCCAATCACTGATTGAATCGATTCAGATTGTTGTCATCACCTCGCCTGCTCCTACCCCTAGCCTACCTCACAAATCCACACATCCATCCGCTTATTCTATTCCTCCAATTGATTCAACAAATCCTATGGTTACACCTGCTAAATCTAGGGTTTTTTAAACCAAAGTACTGAGCTGATCTTTCTTACAATTCTCTTCATTTGACATTATTTGTTGCTATTAATCCCACGACCTATGAGTCTTCTACTTAAGAATCACATTGGTTGGATTTCATGCATGTTGAAATGACTACCCTTCATCTTGGTAAAAATTAGGTCTTGGTGCCTAAGGCTAGCTGATCATAATGTGGTCGGTTGCAAATGGATTTTTCAAACCCACTACCTGGCCTATGGCATGGTTGATAATCATAAAGCATGTCTTGTTGACCAAGGTTATAGTTAACTACCAGGTGTTGATTATGTTGAATTAGGTGTCTAAGCCCATAACTATAATTGGTATGAACTTGACCCGATTGTAGCATGGTTCATTTTGGGTTGCATTCACCAAATCAATTTTATAGGAAGGATATTTGAGAAAGAATTTTTTTTTTGTGATTTATTAATATATTACAAGAATGGTATATTAATTGAGAAATCATATTATTTAATTAGTATTGATCAAGAATTAATTTGGAATTAATTTAGCGATCAAAAGACACTAATTAAATCAACAGAGAGTGATTATGTAAATTAGTGATACATATGTTTTAAGCCATTGATCCATGATGGGCTAAGTTTATGTGAGATTTCATTAAGAGTCAGTCCATTTGAGTTATTGGATCATAAGCCTATTTGTAAGAATTAGGGTTTACAAGTAACCCTTGAAATTCTACACTATAAATGTAACCCCTAACACCCTAAAATTGGGACTCGTCTTCCATGAGTAAACCCAATCCGATTTTGGTGGTTCATATCCTCTCTTTCATTATCCTACATTTGCTTTTGGTGTTTTGTGAACAATTTGAGGCATCACACTTGAGGTGTTAAGCTCTTGAAAGGACATATTCTACACGCTACAACTAAGAGGTATTCTTCTAACTAGTTTTTTATGTTTCAAGTATCAAAGTTGTATGCTAGTTATAGGTTTCATGCTTTGGATAATTTTGTTGCATGTATTACTAGAGAAAACTTAGATCCAAAGCATTAGGGTTGTATGTACAGCATAGGAGTGTTATAATACATAAAACCCAACAGTGGTATCAGAACCATGGGTGTTTTTTGTTATATAGATGCATTGGTTAATAGTTCAAAGTTAAAAAAATTGGAAAATTGTTGTCTGAACAATGGACTCGACGAGTTGGGTCATCTGGTGATGAACTCGACAAGTCTAGTATCCGACTCGACGAGTTGGATCATCAGTTGCTAGTTTTTCGGGTTTTATTTGGCTAGAATTAGATTAGGATCATTACCCTAAACTATTTTGTGTCAAAAAAAATCTTATTTTTCTGATAAGGTAATGACTATCCTCATCCAATTAAAAGTTAAATTGTTAAATTTTAAGATAGTTACTATTTTATATGATAAAGCTAATTATTTGTAATTTTTTATTTCAAATTATCTTATCACATGAGTTGCATTAGGTCAAATTGGTAAAAGATAAATAATATGATTATTTTATTAATTAAAAAAATTCATCTAAATGTTTTGGAGAGTTACAAAACTTGTCTTCAAGTCATGGAATTAAAAAAGTATTTTTTTTTTCAGAATTACAAAACTTGTCATCAAGTTTTGGAATTCAAAAGGTTTGAAGAGTTACAAAACTTGCCCTCAAGTTTTGGAATTTGAAAAGTCTCTTTTATGAAACTCTTGGTTTCATAACTTAAAAAACTAATTAAATAGTTTTAATTTTGAGTTTTTATATTTAGAACCTTGATGTTTTTTAAATAGTTCAAATCACACCTTACAAGTTTTATTAAATTAATTAAAGTGTTTATTTAAAAGTGAATGAAAAAATCAATAATGATATGGTTTAAGTTTAAATAAATTAAAAGCTAATTTATTAATAGTATAAACCATCTAGTATTTTAAATGTGTAAACTACACCCTTATACTATATAAAATTAAAAGTTTAATATATTATATATGTATAAGTAAGAAGCCAGTCTTAGCGTTAGTAGGCCTCATTCACGAAGCTAGTCTATAAAGGGTGTTTAAGGAAATTGCCTATAAAATGGTGATTAAATGGGTATCCACTCTTACCCACCGCACTCTTGACTAGTGGAGGGTCGTTAACCGGATGAGTAGGATCAAACACAAACTTACATTAAAAGTATAATGAATTATAAAGTAACTAAACCCTTATAAATTCCCAATCTTAGTTACTTAGAAAAAATGTGAATTTGATGCTAATCCATGAAATTGCACTTTGCACCTTGCCAAGTCGTTAGTGGAGCGTGTATGGTTAACCAACACACTAACTTAGACTAGTAAGAGTGGAAAAGGTAGCTCGATGTTCAGCATAGATCAATGGAGCATGTGTGGTTAACCAACACATTGATTAGGCGATAAATGACTTCAAGAGTACCAATCTAATTTGCATGGTTATTCACACCTTGTTTGTGATCCTCGGTATCCCAGTCACGAACTTGAAGGGCAGAATTGAGAATAACATGCTATTGAAAAGTTCAATTAAACTCAAAAGATCTAGGACTTTCATTTAAAACTTAATTCGTTTAAAATTTTGTTTTCTTGGTGGAATTGGTAAATCATCATTTACCTACCGACAAATAGTTTGCAATCGGATTAGGGCATCCCTCTTCCGAATTGTAAATTATTGTGTTAGGTCCTAGATTTATTATTACATTTGGGTTTTATATTAAGGACTTAAATCAACTTAAACTGAATTTCTCCATTGTAGATTCCTAGTTCTGACAACTGTGGTCTTTCGATATCTTTTGGAAAAAGCTTTCCTTATGAAGATGATGTCCCACGATTGGATCGTGGAAATGGAAATCGTGCTTCACTTCCTCCAAGTCCTACAATAATTCCCCATGGCCCACATGTTCTTCGACTTGAAAAGTTCAAGGTCACTCAAACCTTATTCGCAAGCAAACACCAAAATGGAAGGTCTGTGGGTGCACATGTCTTGGAGATGAAGCCACACATTGACAGGCTAGGAATGTTAGGAATCGTTGTGTTGAGGAAGTTGGCTGTTGAATTGGTTCTTCAATCACTTCCTGAGTCATATGATGAGCTCATTAAAGACTACTATATGACAAACCACGACATGACCCTTATTGATCTAACCTATTTGCTAATTATTGATTCATATCTTCTCTTCCCAATGGAAAGGGATCGGTCATGGTCGAACCATTAGAACAAAAGCTAGAGAGAATGGCTTAATCAAAAATTGTCCTGTGTACCATTATGAAAGAGTCTGCGGGTTTCTATTGCCAAGAGAAGGGGCATTTGATGCGATTTATCTGAAAGATCGCAAGGATCGTAAAGTCAAAATGTATGACTTTGCTTCAGGTAAGTCCATTATCTAACTCTATTAAGTTCCTATTTGTAGATTCTTAATACATGATGTCATATGATTGCATTTTGATGTGTTTAAGGATCAAAGAAGAGAATGGAAGCTTAAGGAAAGAGCAGGTTAAGTATGATCGCGAAAAGATGGATTTCGATCGCATGATCGATGATTATAGTTTTGAGCTGCTACCTAGGAGTTATGATAGATTGCTTAGGAATATTTAGAAACATAGTTTTCATATGTACTTGCAAGGACAAGTTTTCCGCAATTTCTAAATAAAGAAAAAAATTATTTTATCATATTTTATATTTCGTTGTAATGGCATTTGTGAAAATTGATGTTTGTATGATTCTATTTTTAGCAATATGGATTTTATTACTTTATTTATGGTGTTGTCTAAATTTACCATATAAGGAAATATTTTCATCACCCAAGTTTCAGTTCAAAAGAAACTTGGAATCATGTGACTTGTAATTTATGATGGATGAGAACCTTCATCTTTGGGAGATTAAGACTAATTCTTTGTTCACGTATAGACGTAAGTCAAGTGAAGGACTAGGGGATATAGTACAAATTGTTGTGCACTGGTTAAGTCCACCACAAAGAACAATAAGACTATTCGTCATGATTTATTGAAAGTTTAGTAAATATGCTTATGCTTATAGGATTAAGTGTAATTCTAAATCATTGAAAAAATTTCAATGTAGAGCAGAACGAATAAGAATAATCAATTAGAGAGATAGATAAAAGTTTCTCTAATCTGAATGGAAAGGAGAGTACTTATATATCGTATTTTATGATCATCTTAATGATTATGAAAACCATATCACAACTGATCCTCTAAGGACACCTTAGTGTACTTATATGGCTAAGAAGAGGAATTGGGAATTGTTGAAATGGTTAATTCAGAAGGTGATCCATACTTCGTTTCAAAAAGAGTCTTAGAGTCTTTCTTCAAGGTTATGACTTGAGTAACATATGTTAAGTAGGTTTAGAACACATCATGAAATATGGAGTAAGAAATGGTTCTTGCTCATGCATATTTGAAATTGGTAGTTGTGATGTTTTGGATAAAACAAAGATAAGTCCAATTATATGAAGTGTCATTCTTGATACGAATTTGCACTAACTCTTGAATATTTGGTTGTCATGGATAGTATATTGAAAAGAGAATCTTATATGTCAAGAAGTGAGTGGGAGTTTTAAAGATCTTGAAATGTTTCAGTGAACTAATCAAGAATAAAACCTATCGCTTATCACTAGCACACGACTTTAGGTTTGTAACCTATCTTGTTGACACATGCTTGTTTTTGTGCTCATTCCGGTTAAAGTTGACTATGCATGTGAGTTGTATGAGTTCTCAATTGTTTGCATAAGGCAAAGCAGGTTGATTAGTGAAAGTTCAATAAATAATATGGGTGATCTGCTCAACAACTTGGAAGACATGGTAGGACCTTGTGCTACCAAGTGGCAAGAAATTAAGATTGAGTAAGTTTAGTCCATATGAGTTTGAATTTGTCATAGACCTTGTCTTATGATAAAGGATGGAATTGACAAATTCACATTGACAGGAACACATACACCATTAAATCTAAGTGACAAAGGTTTCTCTACACTTCATGAAAATGATACTGATGAAACTCTTTCACTAAGTATATTTTGAGAAGATAGTAGTTGTGCTAATTGCATTCTCAAATTCAATTATGATTACTGCATTCCTCTTCATAGTTCGAATTGTGAGAAATAGCAAATAGTTTGAACATTAGAGACTTATTGTTGTAAGTTATGAAATAGTTTAGACACACATATGAGCATTCTAATAAAAGTTGAAGCCTTATCAAAGCATCTCATATCTGAAATCTGAACTTTTGTAAGAAAGTCAATAAGCATTGATTTCTAGAAGTCCAGCTGATTTCTGGGTACATGTCAAAGCTAGTCAGAGCACAAGTGTTATACTGGTAAGAATATAATTATCATGATAGTGGGAGCATGATTATTATGTGAAGTGTTGCAATTTAGCTATAGGAAACAAAGTTATAATTTGCAAACTTGCAAAGTGCAAAAAGTTGTTTCACTATAGTAAGGGAGAGGATACTTTTACTTCACTTCAAATCTAAAAGTTAAGATTGAAGTATTAATCAAGCTTAGTCATGAGAATATATGAATACCATGTTGAGGTGTTTCAACATTGGAAAATCTATATATGGAAATATTATATCAAAAGACTAGTCGGGCATCACATCTTTATGTAAGACATTATGAGTCGTATCTCGTATGCTTCGGGTATTGGATCGATTGCATATGCTATAAAGTTCACATGTTCTAATTTTCCAAATGCCCAGGGCATTAAGAGGGAAAAAGGACTAGAATCAGATATAACCAAAGTTATTAAAAAACTATCAAGGATGATCTAAACTTCGCCAAGGATTGATCACTTGTAGTTGGAAGTATAGTAATGGATGGACTATATTGACATTATTAAGAATAGACATGATTCTATTAATAATGAGTTGTTATATGGCATATATGGAGATGTTTCATAATGAAAGATGGATATTAAGAATTTATGTGAAAGTTAGAAATTTTTATGCAAGAAGGATGTTCAAAGGAATGTACTTTGAATTTGAGACTTCACTTCCATGGAATTGTTCTTGTGACAATCTACAAAGGAATACTTCATAATATCATTGACAAAGTCTCTGTGACTTTTTTACCTTGATATTACGAAAGGAATCATTGCATGATAGCTTAGAATCTTACACTTATGATAAAGATTTCGAATTGTGAAATGAGTTTCATTGAAAATGTGTCTATTTCACAATGAAATGGCCATAGGAAAATATAGTGTGCATGCATTGAGCATGGGATAACTATTTTTTTTAATTCAAGTATCAAGTTGATTAATCAAAACATTATACAATGAATAATGTGTAATCAATATGGTGATTAAATAATAATTGTTTTATTTATACTCAAAAGTTTTGAGACCATATTAGATTATATTATTCTTGTGATTCACTTTATATGTTTTGACTTCCCGAATAATACGATTATTCAAACATCCACAATCAATGATACTTTGGAAGTAGGTAATGAGGTAAGACTGTAATGAATCCATCTGTACATTGTCTAAAGTGTTTAGATATAGCTAAGTTTGTTGCAGTATTCATGTGTACGCCTGTAATAAGATTTGAGTATTGGATTAAACCCACGCTCATCTGAATCACTTCATGGATATCATCACAAGTGATTGTGAGATGATAATATCTTATATAATTGAAACGGAGACATGTGATTACCGTTTACAAGTCGGTTGCACATTGATGATATGTAAAAACACCAGTAACTTGGTATTATAAATAATATTTTTATTTTGATATGATGAGTAAGTAGATAAAGAATATGATTCGAAGTTTATTTGTGGATAAACTTGATAGTCATGGGCCCCTCGATGATTTAGTGATGACAACCCTAAGTGCTTGGCCAAGCCTGGACCGATTTGATTTGTTCAATTAGTCGCTCTTCATTAATTGGAAATTGATAAACAACACATAGACAGAGAGAATGATTATAATCCATGTCTCATGTCCATACAATATCTTGAATGTAGGAATATATGATCCCTTATCTAATGGATGCGTCATTGACTAGGTCAGAGTTCGACAATGGCTTTTGAGAGCTACGATTGCTAATCAGCTTTTTGAGCCATACTTGGAATAATAGTTATTAGACTTATCCAAGTGGGAGACTGTTGGATTAGGTGTCTAAGCCCATAACTATAATTGGTACGAACTTGACCCAATAGTAGCATGGTCCATTTTGGGTTGCATTCACCAAAGCAACTTTATAGGAAGGATATTTGAGATAGAGGTTATTTGTGATTTATTAATATACTGTAAGAATAGTATATTAATTGAGAAATCATATTATTTAATTAGTATTGATCAAGAATTAATTTGGAATTAATTTTGTGATCAAAAGAGACTAATTAAATCAACAGGGATTGATTATGTAAATCAGTGATACATATGGTATGGGCCATTAATCCATGATGGGCTAAGTTTATGTGTGATTCTATGAAGAGTTACTCCATTTGAGTAATTGGATCCTAAGCCTATGTGTAAGAATTAAGGTTTACAAGTGACCCTTGGAATTCTACACTATAATTTTAACCCCTAACACCCTAAAATTGGGACTGGTCTTGCATGAGTAAACCCAAGCCAGTTTTAGTGGTTCATATCCTCTCTCTCATTATCCTCCATTTTCTTTTTGTGTTTTGTGAACCATTTGATTGAGGTACTAAGCTCTTGAAAGGCTAAATTCTACACTCTACAACTAAGAAGTATTCTTTTAACTAGTTTTTATTTTTCACGTATCAAAGTTGTATGATAGTTATAGGTTTTATGCTTTGGATAATTTTGTTGCATGTATAAGTAGAGAAAACATATATCCAAAGTATTAGGGTTGTATGTGCACCATAGGAGTGTTATAGTACATGAAACCCAGATTATTCTCAATATTTTAGTCTGTTTGTCAAGGCTTCTATTGTTCGTATTGTTTTGTCATTGGTGGTAGTCAATGATTGGCCTCTTCATCAACTTTATGTAAATAAAACATTTCTTCATGGTAATTTAAGAGATCTTGTGTTTATAGAGAAACCTCCGAGGTCTTGTGATCCTTATTATGTTGATCATATGTGTCGCCTAAACAAAGCTCTATACGTCCTAAATCAGGCACCATGTTCTTGGTTTCATCGCCTCTGTACCTTTTTAACGTGTACTGGATATGTGTGCACTCATGCTGACCCCTCACTCTTTGTTGTCAAATGAAATACATTTGTGCTTTACCTAGTAGTCTATGTTGATGACCGTATTCTTACCGATAATAATGCCACCGTTCTTTGCTATTTCATCATTCGTTTGGATATAGAGTTTTCCATTAAATATGTTGGTCTACTAATTTTTTTTTGGGTATCAAAGCATCATACACATCGAATAGTATCTTTCTTAGTTAGTCCAAATATGCTCATGACATCTTTACAAGGACTAGTGTCCTTAATGCTAACCAGTCACCACTCCACTTGCCTCCAACACACCGTTTATTTCCAGTGGTGATCATTACTACAATCCTTTGCATTATCGATCTCTTGTTGGTGCCTTACAGTATCTTACAATCACTCGACCTGATATTTTGTAGATCGTTAATTAAATTACACAATTTCATCAGGCTCCCACTACTTCTGATTATCTGGCGGTTAAATGGTTACTTAATTACATCAATGGTATTATCACATTTGGTCTTTCTTTTTCCAAACAAAAGTATACAACAATCGTGGTTTATTTAGATGTTGATTGGGCTAGATGTTTGGAGACTCTTAGACCCACTTATGGCTACTCAATCTTCCCGGGGGCAATCTTGTATCCTAGACTACAAAGAAACAACCAATTGTCTCTCAATCGAGTTATGAATCTGAATATCGAGTTGTGGCATAATAGAAATTATTTGGATCACTCATCTACTATGAGAGTGTCATGCTCTTCCACGCGCTAGACTGACATTTTTATGTGATAATCAAAGTGGCTAACATTTTCACAAAGAGTTTTTTCACGTCATCAATCTGAGTTCATTTGAGAAATGTTACATATTGGTCCACCACCATTTCGCTTGAAGGGGGATAGTAGAAAAAATTAAGTGTCATGTACATATTATATATTGTGTGTATGTAATTGTATGATTACTAATTCCTTCAGGATGTATCTTGTAAATTGTGTGTGTATAAATATAATGTCTCGCCACCTTATTTGGTGTGATGAGTTACATTCTCGCACATCAACTGTATCTTTCAGATTTTGGGTGTTGGATGTTGATAAATCAAATTCTTTCTCGTATGTTATTGGGGGCAGTGAAATGTTGTTAGACATTCACCAGTGTCTATATCAATGCATCACGAGTCTTGTGAAAGTGAGAGATTGAAAGATCTTTATTCCCAAGAGTCATTATAGAATGATATTTGCTAATGACATATAATCATATAGGGTTACACCTTATACAAAGTTACTACTAATTGATTATTTATTAAGTAATCTAATTATTACTAAATCTAATCAACAGTTTTATTTACCTAGGGATGGATGAGTTTGAGTGTTAGACTTCATTCTTCCATCACATAGTCTTTTATACTTTGAGGATATATATACATATATAAAGGAGTCTTATGACCAAAAACTAGGCTAGTTTTTTATTACTCTTTTTCTTTGTCTTGGGCTACCAAAACCATAGGCATTTTCTTCATCTCTCGTGTCTTCTCTCGCATTGTGTAGTGTAGAGTAAAGGCTCTTAGTTTTTTTTTATCCTTTGAAGGTTTATATGGTTTACACTTCTAGAGTTTAGTACCAACTACAATACAAGTGAAGGCTATTATTTTGAAGTGATATATCCTTGATTGGTGGATACTTTTAGAGAAGCTCTCCTTTCAGTCTTTTACCATCTTCGTTAACTTCCAACCTCTTGAAAGGAATCAATGTCTTCAAAGCTTCTAACACTTTTTCCTTCTATGATTGCTGTTAATCTTTCTATGCTTCGCAAAATGATCATTGGCAGGTTAAAAAAAGTCTTTAGTTTATTCTATTTTTAAGCTTCCGTTGTCATCATTTGCGTTTTGTCGAAAAGCAATTTTGATTAAAATCCATCATGGGGAACAATATTTTATTTTGTAGAGATAAATGATATGTAGCTTTCCTCTCAATGAGAAGTACCTAAAAGTTTATGTTGTAGAATCTAATAAAAACTATTTTGTGGAAAACAGAGGTATTGTGAGAGGTTATGGAAATTTACATGTTCGATTGTAGTGGTTTATGTTGTTAAGGAGTCGGAGAGAGTGGAGGAAGTTAGATGATTTGGCTAAGATATGGCTAATTTTTGGTTCTAACTGATGCTAATAAATGGAGATGGTTAAGGGACTAATATGGGTTGTTTTCGGTCAAATCGTTTATATTTCTAGTGGCCGAGTTCGACCTATTGAGAGCTGCTGATCTTGATTTTAATTGGGCTACGTGGTTCCTTAAAAATTGAATTTCTTTGTGTATGACATATATAAAAAGAATTGCACTTTCATCGTGTTTTGAACATAGAGTTTTGTTTGTTTTTTAATATGGAGGAGGATTTAGTGGATCGTGTGCATTTGGTTACGCTTATGTGTCACACCGTGATTTTCATCTTTTTTTTTTTTTTTTTTTTTTTTTTTTTTTTTTTTTCTAAAACATCAATTAATAGGATTAGCAATCGAAGACTTCTATAAAAAAAATTCAAGGAAATCACCAACATTACATAAAATTACAAACATCACCAAACAGATAGTTAATTTAGGTTTATGTTAACCAAAACATTAAAATGAAAATCATGATGAGTCCTAGTGGTATCATCTAACATGATACGAAACTACCCAAAAGGAATCCTCACGTTCTCTAAATAACATGTACCAATGCAAGACAATCATGTCAAACATTACAATAAACAAGTATCATCAACTGCAAAGTGAGTAAATCTCACGTACAATAGATATGGAAAATTCAAATCTTATACAAAACAATTAGTCACACATACTATCACGCAACAAGTTTCACACCAATAATCATACATCCTTATTATTCCGTAGTCTATAAACTAGAATTAATACATCATCTCAATTCATAACCAATCATCACTTAGTAAGTTTCTCACGCATCACCATATCACTTCATACATTGGCTAATGAATATTAAGTATTAACATCGTTCTTCACTTTATTCATATTTGTAATTACCATATTTTATTCTACGATGTAATTACTTATAAGCATGTATACATCAATAGCACCACTTATCATCACTATTATTAATGTATAACAGATATATTAATCTTTATATATCACAATAATAATTATTTATTGATTTACTTCGCTATAATTAGTTTTAATGTCCATCCCTAATACGGATCTATAACATTGCTCACTCATAAGGTAGACTAGCTCAATCGCTACTAGTGTGACCGACTCGACCCAATGCATTTGGTGAGGCGCAACTCTTACCCGTAACATTGCCTCCAATTCGTGAGGTTCACTACTCAGATGCTATATGTACAAGTATGATGTCTTGTCATTCGAGTGTGGTTCAAATGGTATATTTCATCAAATATACCCCCACTAAAACATGATACTTGATTAGGTGTCCTCGCATAGCCAACATCACCCTAGTGCCCGATCAACAAAGTGTATGGGTGCCACGTTTCAAAATGGTTATCTAGAAAACTACTCGACATCCCCTTAGCTTAAGATCTTGCCCATCGACATTCCTCTAAACTAACATGAGATCGCTAAATTTGGATAGGACACACACCTAACTTCAGGTTACTACCCTTTATCTCATCTATGTTTATCCCCTATTCTAATTAATTTATAATTAAATCACTTACAAGGTTGTACAACATTCCTCACCATTTATCACTTATGTAATCTTGCTTATTTATTATATAACATTTAAGGCATATTACAATAAGATTTTGTGCTATGTAAACATGCTGACATAAAACATCTATATGAACATTTTAGATCACTAACATGCAACTTTTCCTACTTCATAAACTAGCATATTTTTAAAAACATACCATACATGTAACATCACATATCGCATTCAAACATATCCTTCGCTCTAGTATGAACCTAAATCCATAATTTGTACTAATTAATCACAAGGGTTTATCTAAGATGCAAGATATCATGGATAGTTGTTCACCACAAAGTAAGAAGATACTTCAACACATATTTCACATACAAAATAGATCATGACATAGTAGACGAATACACAGAACAACCGAATTGTACAAAAGCATGAAAATCTCTAACATATCTACTAAATAGACACAAAGAATGACTCACCGCGAGTCCATGTTTTGGGAAGAAATTAATAGATAAATATCCTCATAACACTTATATTTAGCAGCCTAAACAATTTTACAAAAGTCCAATTAGAAACGACAACTCAAGTTTCATATTATGAAGTTTCACAGCCCGACCCTTATTCAATGTTTTTAGCATGAAATAGAGAATACAACTCCAAATAAACTAATATTGGATTCTCTGGAAAATAGACTTGATTTCATACAATTTCTTATCTCTAATGCATTGTCTAATCCAAGTCATATTAGGTTCTTACATCCCTCGCAAGACATGTTAAAAATTTTGTCCAAATTTCTAACTTTTGCCAAAACTAATACATGCATGACCTCTACAAGGTCAGAAATAAAATGGGAGAGTAGAGATTCGTTACTACCTCTAGAAATCTGATATGAAACTATGAACAAGGTAGAAAGGAAGAAATATAATGAGATGCCACAAAGAGTCCACCCTAAATGAGTTTTCAACTAATCACAACTCCAAATATTGAAGGGACAGAGAACACACACACACACACACACACACACTCTCTCTCTCTCTCTCTCTCTCTCTCTCTCTCTCTCTTTCTCTCTCTCTCTAAATCTAGGGTTTGTTGGCTGCCAAAGACAAGGAATCCTAATTTTAGGGTTAGTATAGGTTAAATACACCATAAATTGCATTTTAGGCCCTTAAGTGTGAGAAAATCACTCATTGGTCCTTGTACATGATTAATAATCATTTCCTTACACTTTGTCCCTGAAAGATTTAACCTAACATGAGGAATAGGTTAGTTTAAGAATGAAAATTAATGAAACATTATCCTTAATGAAGGATGGAAATCATGGTCGTTACATTATGTTATATCGATTTAGCATTAGCTGTGTGATCGGTCCTCTATTTTACAATGTATTCCGATTGAGATATTGGATCTTATTAACTTGTTAAAAGCTCCCCATGGAAGTTAAATGTGTGACAAGTTGAGAAGTTCTTTAGTTTGGTCCTTTGGTTGATGAAATAATTTGAGAATCAAATGATCTTCAAGAACGTAAGATTTTATTCTAGTACTTAGAAGAAGGTAGGTGGAGTGTTAGGGTTTATTGAAGGATTTAGGGTGGAAATTTGGATTCCTTGTCGATCGTGTATGTAACTTTCAAAACTGATAAATCTACCCTATTCTCACCTTACAATAAATCTAGTCTAGGATAATCCAAATGGACACTTCTGAATCTAGGCATGGAAAAACAAGTCAAATTGCTAGAAAAATTGAGTTCATCAGAGAAGAATAAGAGTTGAGAAAGTTATATCCAACTCAAAGATAAGAGTCGTATTTATACATGAAAGCTAGGGTTACGATTAGGTTACCAACTTCTAAATTAGTTAAGTGTTTCAAAATTAATATGAAGATCAATGGTCTTACAAATTAGCGAGATTTATAAATTTTACCATAATTACCCACTAGGATTAAGAACTTTCCACTAGGATCCTAACTCAAATATATAAAGACCTTTTGGAGCGCAGCTCCTTAGACACCGCTAGGGGCGCTGACCCTAGGATCTTTAAAGGGGACGCAACCGTCTTGATCCCCATTGTTTGTTGTACTGATTTATAATTTGATCTTATATATATGTACACTCTACACACACCAAGCATATAATATGTAGTAGAACTTATAAACCCCTTGGCTTACATAACAGTTCTAATTACACAAAATTCCTATTGACACTAAAATCAACATCATGATCTTCAAAGTATGGCTTTCAGATGAAATAAACAAATAGCTAGATTGAATAATTTAGAGTGATCTTAATGGTGTTGTTATCTTATTTTAAATATTTCCTTGTAACATTCATGTTCTAATAAGGGATATTTTTATCTTGGGGTTAATTACTTATAAGGGTAATATATTTTAGGTTTTCTTACCATGTAATCCTTTATGTTTTTTCGACATATTGCCATTGAACTTGTTTGGACAATTCATATTACATCTTTTTAATTTGTTGGCGTAGGTTTTATCCTACCCTAGTTTATATATATCAAATCAATTTTAATATTGAAAACATAATTATAGATTTAGTTACTACAAATAACTTTCAAAACTATGATATCATTTTGTTAACAATAAACTATTAAACTAGAGATGCAAAAAAAAATAGAAGATAAGCCAAAATAAATAACCCACTAAGTTAACGTACAAGATGTGTTATTAAAACGATCACAAAAACAACAATATTAGATTATCAAAAACAAATTAATGAAACAAAATATAAAGATAAAATATATCGAATTTCATTTAGGGGTTGTTTGATAGTAGATAACAGAGTTAAAGGCTTGGTTGAATCTGAAACTCTGATTGAATCTACATCTGACTAAAACCATGTCGTTCAATTATGTGTCTAAATGGTTGTGTTAACAAATGAAAATGTATATCTTAGTAATTTGTTCTATTTTGTACCAAATAAAATGTATATATTCATAAAATATCTAAAGAAAGTTGCTAAATAATTAAAGTCCATAACACATTACATGTAAATTGCATAACACCTAATTTATAACATAACATCCAAAATTCATCCAACAATATACAAAAATTCATACTAAAAGAATCCAAAAGCCACACAAAAAATATCTAAAAGTCATGCAAGAAAATCCAAAAGTCATTCGAATAATCCAAACTTCCTTCCCATGTTTGGTATCTTGCATCGTATTCTCCCCACTCCATTTTCTCCGACTTCTTCATACATGTATACATATCGTTAGCAAGTGTACATTTTCAAATCAAACATATTTGCAACCATTGTAATTTCATCCCAACTATTAGTAACCTTTAGTCCAGTGCATTTCCAGCATCACATTTTTCATTTTGTTTCACTCTCATCTTTATTAATGAATAGAGGATTCTTCACTTGCACTTGGGGGCTATTTTGAGGTTTGGTTATCAATCTAAATGCACTTAACATCATCAAAATCATGCTCAGTGAAAATTTCAACATAATAAGGGTGCATAAAAAATGGCCCACAAGTGTGAAAGTCGATTAAGGACGACCAATCAAACAATGAACTGCAAAGATCAAGGTAAATGAGGGGACATTTCTCAATTTATTTACATACTGCTTTGACTACTTTAAAAATTATGAATAATATCAAACTAGTTAAGGAAAATAATCAAATTTATTATTAAAAGATGTAATACATTCATCTATGCTTTCCGTTCATCTCCAATCGTTTTATAATGAGTGTGACAAGATTATAAACATTTCCCGTTTTATTTTTTAGTTTCACCTAGACATATCTTTTGATTTAAAATAGTCATATTGATTCCTCATTTTATTTTGATCGAATATAAAACCATGTTCTATTTTTAGTTTCTCTAACACTACTTTTCGTTAACATGCCTTCAAACTATTACTACCTTCTCGACTGTTAGATGTAAATTTGTGTATACATGTGTCAAAAATCGTTTTTTCCACATATTCTTGCCTTGAAACTATTCTAGGTCTCTTTATGACATGTCTTAGATAAATCGATGATAAAAACATAAAACGCTTCAACATACAATTTACAAATTTATCATGCAAGTTCATATTTTTCAGCATACAAAGTTGAAATATCCAACAAGCAATTTCATACTTCTTATTTCATACATCTAATTTCATCATACTAGTTGATTTCATACAACTAACAAAATCGAGTAGACAAATTGACTTCATATGTCGAATTCAATACACTGATTTCATACATATTTCCTCTAACAAGAACCATGAAGTTGAGTTCATACATCTATTTCCTTAAACAAGAAGAATGCATCTAATTATATACATCTAATTTATTCCAAGAAGAAACATGAAGTTGAGCTATATTTAAGGGAAGAAAAAGAAACATGCGTCTGACTTCAAAGAAAGAACAAGAAATGTATCATCTGATTTTCGGGAACAAAATAAAAAGGGTCTAATTTATGTGTGGCGACCCAAAAACTTCCGTTAGTTTTAACGTCGAAATTAATTATGTCAAAAAATTAGTCAAATTTATCCCGAAAATATTTTTGACTGGATTTAAACCCATTGTAATATTTTAAATAATATTCGCCAAGCGAACAAAAATTAAGGTTGTATAATTTTAAAATTTGCCGTGATTGATATTTGTTGTGAAAAAAACCCCGTTCACGGTTGGTGTTAGGAGAAACCCAACTAGGCCACAAACTCCACCCTATATAAGGGTTGAGTGGGTTTCATTCCCACCTTTTTCCCACCTTAGACTCTCTCTCTCTCTCTCTCTCTCTCTACTTTCTCTCTCTACAAACGGGTTTTGGTCAAAAATCGCCCCTCCGAGCCTTAAATCGGTAAGTAAACCTTCCTAGCTTGTTATCTAACCTATCTAGCTTGAAAATTCGTGACCTAATCATCCAAAAACCCCTAGAACATGTGTTTATGGTCTTAGGAGCCTCCCAAAACGGTAAACCCCTTGGATGTGGGTTTTAATGCTCAAAAACCCTTCCAAACCACTTCTCATGCTTAGCAATGGCTTAGACGCTTACCCGAAAGGACTTAGAACACCAAAATCGGACCAAATGGGGAGTAAACATGAGTTTATGGTCTAAGGATGTTATTAGACCGTAAACCCATGTTCATGGGCCAGAAACACCTTTTAAAGTGTTAAACCACCCCTAAAACACTTCCAAAAGCTTCCATTGGTGCTTAGAGCCTTGTAATCATTCGTTTTGATGCTCCAAAGCGTACAAAAACATGTCACACTTGAGTTTACGGTCCAAGAAGGTTCTTAGACCGTAAACACCTATTCTTAGACCGTAAAAACCTCCAAAGGGTGTTTAAGTGCCCCCAAACACCTTCCTATGCTCCTAAAAGTGACTAGAACCTTACATGCATGAGTTAGAACCACCAAACAATGAAAGAACTGGACCAACATGAGTTTACTACCATAAACTCATGTGTTTACGGTCGTAAACTCCTCAAGGAGTATTCATAGGCCGTAAACTCCTTAAATGACCCATTTTGAAGCCTTAAACCCTTCATAAGCCCTAGAATTGAACATAACCTAATTCCACAAGTGTTATAAGACCTTAATGCATCAAAGAACACACCATCCATGAGTTTACGGCTGTAAACTCATGGGGATAAGGTCTTAGGGCCATCAAATCTATAAACGGTTTACTCTTGAAGAGTAAACTCCCTATCTAGGCCATACACACCTTTATATGTTACCCGGGACACCCCTACCACTTGACCAAAGTCTTTTCCACATCTTAGGATGCTTATACGTGTTTAATTAGTATTATATTTACTAATTGTGTGTAAAAATATGTCATCATATGTTTATAGGTCACTAAGTGTGTTCAAGTCTTTACTTGACGCCGAGCACCTAACCGCCACTTTCGTTCGATCCGCTTACAATAGGTGAGTTCATACCCCTGAATTAACCTTTAAAATGTTTTTACATGCTTTTATGGGGGGGGGGGGGAATACAAGTTAAACATGCCAGTTATCATATCAATCACATGTGATTGATAACCCGCATGCACAAGGATTTATTACACTGTAAACTGTTTTACCAAATATGATACTGTAAATGGTTTTCCAAAATATCTTTACTTGTTCAAAGCGTTTCTCAAATTGTCTCTAGCACTGTATGTTTTACTTCAAATTCAGTTACAACAGTATTCGAAACAAAGGTTTTCTTCACTTATATTGTTTTATCAGAAATTACATTCAAAACGTGTTAATGAAAGGTTTTCAAAGGATTTCTAAAGGTTTTTCAAACTTATTTTACAAAAGAATACCAAGTCGTGATTTTCTCAAATATAAAAGTTTCCAAAGTTTTCATCAAAGTTTTCTTCCATGTTTTTATACTCCTACTTTGTTAGATACTACTGCTTCGTTATACTTCCACTTAGTTAATGCTACTACTTCGTAATTCTTCTACTTCACGATACGCTTTTACTTCACGATACACTTCTACTTAATAACGCTTCTACTTCACGATACGCTTCTACGTCACGATACACTTCTACTTAATAACGCTTCTACTTCACGATACGCTTCTACTTGATAACACTTCAACTTCGTTAAATGCTTCTACTTAGTTAAATGTATGCCTGTGCTTGTATAGTTATATAATAATGTTTAAAGGACTTAGGAAGGCTAGTTCGCCCTATTTCCTTTTCTTCGTTGAAATGTGGTCTGGTGGGATCGGATATCCGTGCGAAGGTCGTTTGACCATTAGTTATATATTATGTACACAAGCATAGACATATAGGTTTACATCAGTCACTTCATTTGTGAGTCTCTATCACTAGTCTAATATTTTACATCAGATCTCACTATACGAGATGCATCTTCAGGACACGGCCATCTCCGTTGTCTAGTTGGTAACCAAAGTCTCCTATAGGGAGAGCGGGCATTGTGTGTGTAGATCTATACGGGATTGACACCCTCACCCTGACTGCTTGCAGGGCGTCAAGTTCTCTAGTGTCTATCAGTATGGTACGAGTATCTCGGCCTTACCTTATAATTCATGGCCTTAAGGTAACGGGAATTAACACTGTATTCACTGTTTTTAGACCTTGCTAGAAGTATCATTCATTTGATACTGTCTGGGGTCTGTGTCTCTTTTCGTTAGACGGAGTCAGGCGTGTCGTTCATTTGCTACTCTCCCGGATTCTATGATTTCTTTTGCCTTAGTCAGCAGCATTTCCTGCTGAGGCATACGTTATTTTCCCTAATGTTTTTACTTTTGATATCCTTCTACTCCTTTAAAATCAAATACCGTGTTTTGGTAATGATAATATTTTAGGGAAAATACTCTTTAAAACATAATACTGTCGGGTCTTGGTAGAAGACGACTTTTAATTAGAAAATATAGGATTTTCTAGATGGGACTCTAATACACTGTTGATTCTAAACTACTACTTTTATAAAGTTATTTGAGTAAAATGACACTAAATACTTATAAACCCACCAACATTTATAAAAATGTTGATACTCGCTTTCAAATAACTTGTATTCTCAGGTCAGCAATAGACAGGTACATCCGAGGAGCTTTTGGTGAAGACAATTTAGTACCAAGCTGCACCTATATCTTTACTTGTATTACTTTGAAGTTTCTATGTAATGTAAACCATGTAAAAACTAGTACTATTAATGCAATGGTTTTGTACTTTGATTACTATACTACATTTGTTGTGATACTTGACATGACGTCATCCACCCCAGAACGTTTCTGTCGTTCCGGTTTTGGGGTGTGACAGAATTGTATCAGAACATTGTTTATAGTGAGCTTAGTATATCAATTCATAAAAGATATACAACCTATAAATACATAGGGATAAAACACTCTGACCAAGAATTATACTTTCAAATATAACCATATTTTACCAAAGTATAAGAACATCCAAAATCTAAACACTCGAACAAGAGTATCACAAGAAGAACAAGAATAAAAGTCTTCAGATGTTGAGAATTACCGTCAAACCTAGGCATTTATGTAATAGTAAGCTAGAATAAATGTAACCTGATCAACTACATTTATTCGAGATGTGATGAACGTGTGCTTGGGAGTGATAATGGTGTTGCAACAGGTCTGAAACTTGCCAACTAGCAATGATAGAGCCAAACATAAAGTTTAAAATACTATAGGAGTATTTTGGAATACTAAAAGACTCACATTAATCCTAGAAACATATTCAGAAGATAAGAAACAAACAAGAAATTAAAATACCATAGGGGTATTTTAGGATTCATAGATAACCTTGTGTGAAGAACTAAAAAGATCCTTATTGGTATACCTACAATTATAGGGGGAATACTTCCAACGTTATATATAATAAGGAACCCATAGACTAAGAATGTATGGTTTCACTCTATTTCCTTTTCCTTGTTTGGATGTGGATATAGAGTAGTATCACATATTCGAAGGTCTATCAGATCTACGTTACATATAATTTGTGTGCCCTATGTAATTGTAGCAGGACTCGATATGGATCACCCAGTGATATGGATCACCCAGTGAAATGTTAATAACCCTGTAGAAAACCCTATCCACTTCAGTACTCGGAAGAAGAATTGATTCAGACCCCGAAGAGGTTCATTAAGAAGATTTCCAGTCAGAAATAAATGAACTAGGTCTAGACTATTGAAATCACCAAGTGCCTATATCTTTTAGGGACATCGGTGAGAAATTCGCCTAAACTTCCGAGATTTCCAGTCATCCATCATGAAGCGGTGACACCCAGAGTCGGAATCGGAAATAAGACAGCGTAGAAATTCAATATGTCTATAGAAGAAGAGAACCCTAGGTAACTACCCGAAGGAAACCAACGCCGGTCCCACTTAAAGATACGAGGTAGACAGAGGGAGCCAGTGAATGGAACCCGAGAAGCATCTTTTCCTCGTGTTCTTCACGCTAATGCAACCATAAAATAATACAAATTTAGTGACTTAGTGATTACACTACTCACGCTATGTGTTAGGTAAATTGCCTTTTTCCCGTTGCAAGTAATACGATTAGAGAGGACCCCCACACCTCTATTGAGATTGTTTGGCCATAAGTCTTCATGAGCCTTTCTTCACGCGGTCTTCATTCCGAACTGTTCTCAGATCTTTCCAAGCCGGAGAACAAACCTTTCCCAGTATAAAGGTAACTTAGTAGGAACGACTCCTATCTTATGGCTTTTTCCGATACTCATACTCCTACCATGAATACCTGGACTACATCATAGGGATGTAGGGCGACACTCAGACAACTAATATCCGAGGCACAAGAAAAATTTATGCCTAATATAGTAAGGATAGATACGTCCAGGGTTAACCATCGTCTCTCATTATCTTGTGTTCCTTTCCGTGTAGGAGAACCATGCCTTCGAAGAAGCGTAACCCATCTGCCGGCAAGAAACCGACTCTCCTATTCGATGAAGTTACATTCCAAGCTGCAGTCTTGGCAACCGTAGCAGTTTTCATGGCTCATCTGAATGCTAACAATGCCAATGTTAGCAAGAGCCCTATTGGAAATCCCGATCCTAGTAATGGACAGTAGCAGCCAACACCTGCATACCCAGCCACCCAAGAACCTCAATGAAATCCACTGAAGAGAAAGTTCAAGAGCGAGAAAGGAAGTACATCGGCTCAAGGACCTCCCGAAGGTCAACAAATTGAGAGAGTCAATACACCTGTAAATCCTTCCATCCCGAATTCAAGAAGACCATACTTAGGAAACCTTCACCACTGCAGCAAGTGTAGCTACCATCATCATGGTATCTGTCGAGAACTCTTTTGTGCTAGGTGCAACAGGAAGGGGCATACTGCTCGCGTCTGCAGAACCCCGGTTAAGTTTATTACATCAACCACCAATGTGGCGGCCAATCCAGTTTGCCGTCTATGTGGTGAGATTCGACACTTCAAGAAGGACTGTCCAACTGAAAGAAAATACAAGAGCACAAGAGGAGTCTAAGTCTAATGCTTAGGGAGAAGCATCAAGGAACCCGATAGATTTTGGTACTTGTCTCAATCTCAGATAACTAACCGAAAACATTATAAGGCTAATTCTAAATGTAATTACTTCCCCATTAAGGCGAAAGTCGCAACACTGTTATAAAATTTAAAATTTCAGCAGGTAAAACTATAACGGCTAGATATATACGTTACGGGCATGTATAATTGAGATGGATAGACCTAGAGTGAGTGAATGCTGCCTCATTTCCTGTTCCTCGTTTGGTTGTGGATTTAGGGCAGAGTCGCTCAGTGAACAGTCCTCCCCACCTTAATTATAAATGACTAGTATATGTTAGGTGATTATAGAAATGCCTCGTGAGAATCCATTCATGAAAAGGTACCCTACTCAGAAACACTCAGGACCCTCTATAGTTCCGCGTCGACTCTATCGGTCCAAGTATCCACGTCAGTGATACACGGGATGAAACCCGAGATGCCTAGAACTTGTGTGCCCGTTCAACACATGACCCTATCAACTCTCATTCTATATCATGTCGAAGTATGCCAACTTCGATGCCTCTATCAATCATTGTTCGACATCGTGGAACCATGTGTAAATCCTTACTTCTGTGTAAAAAGAACTTTCTCCATAGACATTTTGGCAAATAAAGGTTCTTCCGAACCTAAAAAAAATAAAAATAATAATGACTAATACGATCCGTCAGTCATCACCCGTATTTCAAAACCTTCCGAATTACCCAGGAGAAGGGTACCGCGCGTTGTTAACCAACCCTTCTTAGATAGATAGAAACCAAAATGAAAGACACTGCAGGCATCCTAGAAGACGATAACCACCCGAAGCAGACTCCGTAGATTCCCCAGAAAGACCCTTCGCACCTCGCAATCAGGTTCGTGAATCAAGAGGATAGAACTCATGGGACTGACCACTATAACTGAATATATGCATAAGGATGGTATATAATTGAGATCAAAAAGATTTAAGATGTGTGCTTCCTCCCTACTCCCTGTTCCTCATTGGGTTGTGGGTCTGGGGTGGAGTCGCACAATTGAATGTCCTACCGACCTTAATTATATATAGCTTGCATACACCGAGTATTAGTGGTTAAGCTAAGTATGAGCTATACCATGAACCTCATAGTAAAACCCTTCATCCTATTCCATAATATAGGAGCTAGAGTCAAGAGAACTACTGCGAGTTGAGCTACTATAATGACCACAAATCTGAGATTTGTCGTCATCCCGGTTAAGCCAACATAGTAGCTAACACCCTCGGATGGTAAAAAAATCTGAGTCGTAAGAATCAACGACATTGACTACGACCATCCATTCATGCTTAATCCCCCGAATTGAGCATCTCAGTGAATATCCCAGAAACCTCGAAGCTCCTATAAGTTAAACTCTGAGAAGAGTGGATGAGGAGATTGAAGTTCCGAGTGATGGAACCTTATACTCACTAGATTTGACCTAGACCGAGAAAACTCAGAACCTTTGGGAGAGTAGTTGCAGAAGATGTTCGCACTACTCAGGCACTTCGTCCACCCTGTTACCGACGAGTAGTGCCTAGGACCCTCCGCCCTCTCGCATGGAGGAAATCACCGTCGCCCTGTAGACGATAGACTGCATTCTCCGAAGTGAACACTAGAATATCAAGAACCACAGGATAACCTCCGCAACCAATAATACTTGATTAAAGTGCGAAAGTAGGTTGCGTTAAGCCTTATAACCCAGATCCCAAAGAGATTATAGATTTCACACCAGTCTAGGTGTTAGTCGATGGGTTGTATAAGAGCACGCACTTTCTGCAACTAAAATAAACCAACGCATTGGAGAATAGGACACGTCTTAGAGATTCATTGGACCACTAGGTGTTCCACGAATACTATCTCGCACAGAAATAGTAGAACCAGCTCTCAAGATAGTCCAACACTCGTTCGGTAAAACCCTATCTCCCCGACCCTGAGGGTTTCCGTTAGAAATATCTCAAGAATCAGAATGTAGGTTCATTTGCACAAGATTGAGATAGACACTCTGCAACAAACAGATACCCGTAGACATGCAATCCATCCGATGATCTAGAAAACCTTTGAGAGCCAATCAACAAGAACACGAATCCAAGGACAACCCGAGCTTTCTAAGAACCAACCAGAAGGACTACACTCCCAGTATGAGAGAATGGTTGGAACTTTGGAATGGCGATCACGTCAGTAAACATCTCACCATAGAAGTATACTGTGTTCTAAATACTGAAAAGCTCTACCTTTCTGAGAGCTTAGGACAGTTCGAGATTCGTTATGGAGATTGGTCCAACCCTCGTCAGACCGCTACTACTTTTGGAAATTTAACAAGCTTCATCCCAGATCAATCCACTTCTTAGACTTGATAAGTGTTTGCCGACATCACTCTTTGTATTACACTCATCTTGATAGAAACCATTGGGAACCCTAACTTCGTAGATGAACCTGTAGGAATCGCTAACGGCACGAGACAAAATCCGCATCCCGTAAGTGAAGTTTTGTTAGAGCGCCAAGCAAAGGCCAGAGTTCATTTGGGAGTGCGAGGACAAACCAAATAGGAAGTACCCTCATTTCATTACTCGGTCATTGATACCTGCTTCCTCGCCTAAACCTGAATTCCGGTACGAAATTCCCTCTAACGGGGGGATGATGTGGCAACCCAAAAATTTCCGTTAGTTTTAACGTAGAAATTAACGTCGAAATTAATTACATCAAAAAATTAGTCAAATTTATCCCGGAAATATTTTTGACCGGATTTAAACCTGTTGGAACATTTTAAATAATATTCTTCAAGCGAACAAAAATTAAGGCGGTATAATTTTAAAATTTGTCGTGATTAATAATTGTTGTGAAAAAACCCCGTTCGCGGTTGGTGTCAGGAGAAACCCAACTAGGCCACAAACTCCACCCTATATAAGGGTTGAGTGGGCTTCATTTCCACCTTTTTCCCACCTTAGACTCTCTCTCTCTCTCTCTCTCTCTATAAATGGGTTTTGGTCAAAAATCACCCCTCCGAGCCTCAAATCGGTAAGTAAACCTTCTTATCTTGTTATCTAACCTATCTGTCTTGAAAATTCGTGAATTAATCATCCAAAAACCCAAAGAACATGTGTTTATGGTCTTGGGAGCCTCCCAAAACCGTAAACCCCTTGGATGTGGGTTTTAATGCTCAAAAACCCTTCCAACCCACTTCTCATGCATAGCAATGGCTTAGAGGCTTACCCGAAAGGACTTAGAAAAACAAAATCGGACCAAATGGGGAGTAAACATGAGTGTTTGGTCTAAGGATGTTCTTAGACCGTAATCCCATGTTCATGGGCCATAAACATCTTTTCAAGTGTTAAACCACCCCTCAAACACTTCCAAAAGCTTCCATGGGTGCTTAGAGCCTTGTAATCCTTCGTTTGATGCTCCAAAGCATACAAAAACATGTCACACTTGAGTTTATGGTCCAAGAAGGTTCTTAGACCGTAAACACCTATTTTTAGACCATAAACACCTCTAAAGGGTGTTTAAGTGCCCAAACACCTTCCTATGCTCCTAAAAGTGACTAGAACCTTACATGCATGCGTTAGAACCACCAAACAACGAAAGAAATGGATCAACGTGATTTTACTACCATAAACTCATGTGTTTATGGTCTTAAACTCCTCAAGGAGTATTCATAGGCCGTAAACTCCTTAAATGGCCCATTTTGAGGCCTTAAACCCTTCATAAGCCCTAGAATTGAACCTAGCCTAATTCCACAAGTGTTATAAGACCTTAATGCATCAAAGAACACACCATCCATGATTTTATGACCGTAAACACATGGGGATAAGGTCTTAGGGCCATAAACTCTATAAAGGGTTTACTCTTGAAGAGTAAACTCCCTATCTAGGCCATACACACCTTTAGATGTTATCCGGGACACTCCTACCACTTGGCCAAAGTGTTTTCCGCATCTTAGGATGCTTATACGTGTTTAATTAGTATTATATTTACTAATTGTGTGTAAACATATGTCATCATATGTTTATAGGTCACTAAGTCTGTTCAAGTCTTTACTTGACGCCGAGCACCTAACCGCCACTTTCGTTCGATCCGCTTACAACAGGTGAGTTCATACCCCTGAATTAACCTTTTAAATGTTTTTACATGTTTTTTGGGGTGGAATACAAGTTAAACATGCCAGTTATCATATCAATCACATGTGATTGATAACCCGCATGCACAAGGATTTATTACACTGTAAACTGTTTTACTGAATATGATACTGTAAATGGTTTTCCAAAATGTCTTTACTTGTTCAAAGCTTTTCTCAAATTGTCTCTAGCACTGTATGTTTTACTTCAAATTCAGTTACAATAGTATTCGAAACAAAGGTTTTCTTCACTTATATTGTTTTATCAGAAATTACATTCAAAACGTGCTAATGAAAGGTTTTGAAAGGATTTCTAAAGGTTTTTCAAACTTATTTTACAAAATAATACCAAGTTGTGATTTTCTGAAGTATAAAGGTTTCCAAAGTTTTCATCAAAGTTTTCTTCCATGTTTTTATACTCCTATTTGTTAGATACTACTGCTTTGTTATACTTCCACTTAGTCAATTCTACTACTTTCTTATGCTTTTACTTCAGGATACGCTTCTACTTCATGATACACTTCTACTTAATAACGCTTCTACTTCATGATACGCTTCTACTTCACGATACACTTCTACTTAATAACGCTTCTACTTCACGATACGCTTCTACTTCACGACACACTTCTACATGCTAACACTTCAACTTCGTTAAATGCTTCTACTTAGTTAAATGTATGCCTGTGCTTGTATAGTTATATAATAATGTTTAAAGGACTTAGGAAGGCTAGTTCACCCTATTTCCTTTTCTTCATTGAGATGTGGTCTAGTGGGATCGGATATCCGTCCGAAGGTCGTTTGATCATTAGTTATACATTATGTATACAAGCATAGACATATAGGTTTACATCGGTCAGTTCAGTTGTGAGTCTCTATCACTAGTCCAGTATTTTACATCAGATCTCACTATACGAGATGCATCTTCAGGATACGGCCTTCTCCGTTGTCTAGATTGTAACCAAAGTCTCCTGTAGGGAGAGCGGGAATTGTGTGTATAGATCTATACGGGATTGACACCGACATCCTGACTGCTAGCTATAGTCCATGGCCTACCAAGCCAAGGGATGAAAAATGTCACATTCTTTCCGACGCTTGCAGGGCGTCAAGTTCTCTAGTGTCTATAAGTATGGTTACGAGTATCTCGGGGTTACCTTATAATTCATTCCCTTAAGGTAATGGGAATTAACACTGTATTCACTGTTTTTAGACCTTGCTAGAAGTGTCATTCATTTGATACTATCTGGGGTCTGTGTCTCCTCTCGTTAGATGGAGTCAGGCGTGTCATTCATTCGCTACTCTCCCGGATTCTATGATTTCTTTTGCCTTAGTCAGCAGCATTTCCTGCTGAGGCATACGTTATTTTCCCTAATGTTTTTACTTTTGATATCCTTCTACTCCTTTAAAATCGAATACCGTGTTTTGGTAATGATAATATTTTAGGGAAAATACTCTTTAAAACATAATACTGTCGGGTCTTGGTAGAAGACGACTTTTAATTAGAAAATATAGGATTTTCTGGATGGGACTCTAATACACTGTTGATTCTAAATTACTACTTTTATAAAGTTATTTGAGTAAAATGACACTAAATACTTATAAACCCACCAACATTTATAAAAAGGCTGATACTCGCTTTCAAATAACTTGTATTCTCAGGCCAGCAATAGACAGGTACATCCCAGTACCTTTTGGTGAAGACGATTTAGTACCAAGCTGCACCTATATCATTACTTGTATTACTTTGAAGTTTCTATGTAATGTAAACCATGTGAAAACTATTACTATTAATGCAATGGTTTTTGTACTTTGATTACTATACTGCATATGTTGTGATACTTGACATGACGTCATCCACCCCAGAACGTTTCCGCCGTTCCGGTTTTAGGGTGTGACATTATGGAACAACAACATGTACGAAATTGGTTTCTTAGGAAGAAATAAGAAACATTCATCTAATTGAAGTGGAGGAACAAGAAACATGCATCTAGTTTTAGAAAAAAAAAATAGTGATGAAGGTAACTTTTGTTAGGTTTTCTATGCATCTATACACTCTATCTAAGTAACAGAAAAATCAAACACTGATATACTTAAGTGTACATGGAACCAAGGATATAAGTTTCATACTAACTATAAATACCCTATGAGAGTATAAAACATAAAGAAGAATAATAATGTACCTCTTTATATCCATGATTGAGATCACATCCTCCATAAGGTTGCTTGGATGAGAGGCCCCAAACAAGAATCCCTCTAATGGTCTCACACCCAATGACACCAAAGAGTGGAATAAAAGTAACTAGGAAAAGGCTCAACTTGACAAACCCTAAGATGGTTAGAAATTATCCCTTAAAGGGAGAGAAAGAAGGGTTGGTAAAACTTGAAGCCAACGTACAAGGTATAATAAAATCCGTAAGGCCTTATGTATAGCCTTGGATCCCTTCCTAGGTTTTGTACTCCATTTAGGTCTTGTGGGCAACCCAAAAGGACCTTGTTATTATTATAAATATCACCAATAATTAATGACCTTTAATACTCTTTCCAACAGTCTCCTTGTAATGACCTAAATTTTCAAATAAAATTTTCATTTTTAGTTACCTAAAACATTCCCATAAAATATGAAATAAGAATCAAAATTGTTTTCAAAATCCATAACATTAACATTTTATTTCAAACATCAGAGTGTCCCCTCAAATCAAACGTTGAAGAGTACATGCCATGCCATCAAGCCTTACCCTTATTCTTAGGCTCAGATGTATCTGAAAGAAATCAAAAAATATAATCTAATGCTAAGTGAGTTCCCGAGAGCATACACCACACAACCCTCGTAATCACATAATCCATATTAGCTAAAATCTACATAAACCACGTAAGCCATGCATACAACATATAGGGATGTCGTGGGCTCCCCTAGGGTCTTACTTTAGGATTTTATGGGCTCCCCACATGGTCTTAAACCTAAGTGCCATGGGCTTGCCCATGGTCTTTAATAGGAAAGCCATGGGATCTCTAAATGGTCCTACATCCATGTACCGTGGGCTCCCCCATGGTCTTTAATAGGAAAGCCATGGGCTCACCGCATGGTATTAGATCCAAGTGTCATGGGATCCCCCATGGTCTTTCATACAAACGTACCACATATACAACTAGCATACATCCTAGCATATAACCAACAATCATGCCACAGAACACTATATACTCTAGTGTACCACATATCATAAAACGGGCAGGCCTTGGTGCCTTTGACCTATTAGTATGCTGAGGAGACTCACCTTGTCAAGAATGTTGAAATGATAAGATAAGATCGTATAATTCCCAACGCGCAACTCTAACTCAATTGCCTACAATCATCATATGACTAGTTTTGTCTAAATTCCGGAATACCAAAACAATACCTTCAAGGTCAAACTTGGTCAAACTCCAAGTCAACAGTCAAGGTCAACAGTCCTTGTTGACCCCAACTCATCGAGTGCATCTAGCAACTCAGCGAGCTCCTTCAGATTCCAAAACACCGGGACAAACCCTAGCAACGTCGCCAAGTTTTCTCATCAACTCTTCGAGTTTACTCATATCCAGTAGATGAGCAAACCCGATCCAACTCGTCGAGTTTTCCCCCTGTTTTAACATTCGAATGATACATCAATTACAAGGACTCTGGGGCTTAGATCTAAAATATAAAGGTGTTTAGAAGGATAAAGTTTCCAACATTATCCTCTGGAACCACTCTGAATGCTCTAAAGACCCTAACAAAGTTTAGAAAGCCTAAAAACTTTGCTATATGGTTCAAGACTCTAGGGATATAGAATCCCTCCTTTCCAAAACAGGTTATAATCCTTAAAACGTTCCAAAGATGGAGAATTTATGGATATCCATGTCCAATGCATGCCTTGAAGTCAAAATGGCCAAAGAGAGAACATATACCGTAAATCCGTGCATGGCAACCATGCTTGACCAACAGGCTAGATCTAGCTCACCATGGGACCATTTTACCTTGGAGATTCATAAAGTTGCAAACTTTATGAACCCCATGCATGTAACCTACAATAATGATAGGAAATGAAGACTAAACTCAAGATCTAGCCATACTTTAAGACAAAAATCGAATCTTGAGTGCTTACAATAGTCCGCAAGATGCTCAAGCTCAAGAGTGAGGGCTTTGTTTGGTGGATCTTCTCCTTCTTCTCTTTATTCTTATTAAGCTCAAAAAGTCACTATAGCTCACAATATGAGAGAAAATAGAGATTAGGGTTTTGCACTGACGTTCTTAGGGCTTAGAGGATGATGGAAGGTCAACCTCAAAGTTTTTTGGAGATTATATAGGGTGCAAACCCTAAAAATTAGGGTTTTCGTTTACAATGCCTACTCGTCGAGTTGGGCCTTCCAAATCCTCGAGTAGATCCTAAATTACGTGCCCCATAATTGATCTCTACTCGACGAGTTGGAGCTCCCTAACTCGTCGAGTTCCAGTCTAAACCCTAAAATTCTAAAAAGTAATTGATACCTAAAATGAGTGTTACAAATCTCCCACACTTGAACTAGACATAATCCTCGAACTCTGTTGATGCAAAAAAATTAGGGTAGTGCTCCCGTATATCCTCCTCCGGCTCCTATGTCCATTCAGAGCCCCTTTGGTGCTGCCATTGCACCTTCTCTAGCTTCACCTCTTTATTACGAAGGACCTTAACTTTCCAATCAACACAACAACGAGCTGCTCCATGTAGTTCATGATCTCATACACCTAATTGTTGTCCAAAGAAATGATTGCGGCCTCATATGTGACACACTTCTGAAGGTGGGACGTGTGGAAAGTGTTGGGTATCTGGCTAAGCTCGTCCGGTAGATCCAAAAGGTAAGCCACCTTGCCCACCCCTGCCGAAATCCAAAACAGGCCAATATATCGAGGCCCTAACTTCCCCCTCTTCCGGAACCTGATGAATCCCTTCCATGGTGCTACTTTTAGTAACTCAAAGTCCCCCACCTAGAACTCAAGATCCGATTGATGTCGGTCTGCATAATGCGACTCGTATCCGGTCATGCACCTACTGAATCAACGTGGTAGTCTTGAGCACTACCTTGGTGCTCCCTATGACTTAGTGTCCAACCTCGCCCTAACAAATCGGGGTCCTAAACCTCTGACCACACAACATCTCAAACGAGGGTTGGTCGATACTAGCAAGATATTTATTGTGATACGAAAACTATGCTAATGGGAGGTATGTATCCCAACCTCCTCCAAATTCCAACACGCATTATTGAAGCATATCCTCGAGTGTGTGGATCATCCTCTTGCTCTGGCCATCTTTCTGGGGGTGATATGTCGTGCTGCAATGCAACTGAGTGCCCAATTCCTCGTGGAACTTCTTCAAGAATATGTATGTGAATCAAACATCCTAGTCCGAGATTATTAACACTGGCACCCCGTGCCTAACCACCATCTCTCTCACACATTAATATCTGCTAATTTCTCTGCAGAGATGCTCTTGGAGATCCACAATAACACATATAGCATCCACACCCCTCGCTGTCCTCGATAACTTCGTGATGAAATACATCGTGATCTCTTCCCATTTCCACATGGGAACGTGTAGCAGCGGAACCTTGCCATGATGCCGCTGATGTTCGGCCTTAACCTTCCGGAAGGTCAAGCACTGCTGCACAAACCAGACGATCTCGGGCTTCATGCAGGGCCACCAGCAAGTCACTCTCATGTATCTATACATTTTTGTAGCCCCTGGATGTATAGAGAATTTGGACTTGTGTTGCTCTTGTAATATATTGTGCCTCACTCCTCTAGATGCTGGAACCCACACTTCACCACACTTGGTAAAGAGACCCCGACCATCCCGGACAAATAAAGGAATCTGACCCCATATCTACTCTAGCTTCCAATTTTCTCTATTCAAACCCTCCATATGAGACTCCTTGATCATATCCAATAATGGAGAGATCATTTTCATCCTCATACAAACGTTCCCAATTTGGGAACCCGCCATCTTGCGGCTCAAAGCATCAGCCACCATGTTGGCCTTCCCTGGACGGTATAAGATCTCACAGTCATAATCCTTTAGTACATTCCACCATCTCCTCTGTTGTATGTTGAGGTTCTGCTGATCAGTTAAATACGTCAAACTTTTGTGGTTAGTAAAGATGGTGCACAATACTCCATACAAGTAATGCCTCCAGATTTTGAGGCCAAACACCATCGCCCGCATTTCCAGGTCGTGAGTGGGGTAATTCGCCTCATGAGCCTTTAACTGCCTCTAGGCGTACGCGATCACATGCCCCCTCTACATGAATACCACTTCTAACCTTGAGACCGATTCATCATAGTACACTCCTATATCGTTTAGCCCCTCAGGTAGTACTAGAATCGGGGCCACACACAAACTCTACCTCAAGGTCTCGAAAGCTGACTGTTTGTCCGGGTCGCACCAGAAAGTCGCATTCTTCTTGGTTAATGGTACAACGGTCTTGGAGAAATATTGGATAAATCTCCGATAATAGCCCGTTATACCCAAGAAGCTAGGGATATCAGATGCATTATTTGGTACTTCCCACCGCATCATTGCCTTAACCTTGACTGGATCATCCGAAATACCCTCTTGGTTGATGATGTGCCCAAAAAATTGCACTTCCTGCAACTACAAATCACACTTTGAGAACTTGGCATATAGCCTTTCCGTTCTTAGTTTCTCCAAAACCTCCCTTAGATGCTACTCGTGCTGCTCGTTGGTAATAGAATAGACCAGTATATCTTCAATGAAAAAAATCACCGACTGATCCAACATCGGTCTATACACCTTATTCATGAGATCCATGAACACTGTTGGGACATTGGTGAGCCCGAATGGCATCACCACAAACTCATGGTTCCCGTACCGAGTCTTGAAAGTTGTTTTTGGTATATCCTCATTTTATGGTACCCCGACCGAATATCAATCTTAAGAAACCAAGATGAACCCTGTAGCTGATCGAATAAATCATCGATCCTCAGGAGTGGATAAACTACAGTTTTTCACCGTTAACTTGGTCGGCTCCCAAAATTCGATAAAGATCCTGTACGACTTATCCTTATTTTTCACGAACATGATCGGTGCTCCCCACTGGGAACTTCTTGGGTGGATAAACCATCGGTCTAGCAGCTCCTGAAGCTGCGTATACAGCTCCCACATCTCGGGTGGAGCCAGCCGGTACAATGTTTTGGCTATCGGAGCAGCACCCTGTACCAAATTAATGTGAAACTCTACCTACCTCTCTGTAGGCACCCCTGGCAACTGTTTTGGTAAAGACATCCTATAAATCTTGTACCACTAGCACACTATCTAAATTTGTCGTAGGCTCATCCCTCGTATCTAAGATGTACGCAAAAAATCCAGAACAACCCTGATGGAGAAGTCTCATAGCTCTCTCAGTTGAATAGAGGGTTGGCTTCTGCGAGTCCTTCTTTCCATGATTAACCAGTTATCCCCCACTTGGGGTTTGAACCCTCACTAGCTGGTGCTCACAATTGATCATAGCCGCATTGGCCCCCTATTAGTCCATCCCGACGATCACCTTCAGCCCTCGTAACAATATTGGGACTAGATCAACACATAACCTCTTCCCAAGAACATTCAGGACACAGTCTTGATAGACCCTCGCAGCAGTCATAGTGTAGTCGTCCGGAATCTCAACCTCAATCGGGGAATCCAAAGTCCCCGACACATCCAAGATCTTCTTGCTAAGCGCAAGAGATACTGATATGGGCATATTTAGTCATAAAATTCATGCATTATCTTAATACTTTATGTTGTTTTTGTCTCAAATAATGAACAAAAGGTGCCTAATTAGTTTATAATTTCATTTTTCAGCAACAATGACATGCTTGGATGGAAAAGGAAGCGGAACTAGCAATTGGAAGCTTGGATCTTGGATTTTGAAGAAAGAAGGATGTTCCTGGACAGCTTGGCCCCTCTTCAGTGTTTTGGCCATATCACATGAACCGTAACTCTGATTGACGAGATTCAAAACGCTATGAAAACTAGACACAATTTCGATGGCTTTCATGTTTTGAGAAAATGTTGATTCCAAATGTACTCAGCGAGTAGGCCATCAACTCGCCGAGTTGGCCAGAAGATTCACAATTCTTGACTTTGCCTTGCCGTACACGAGATTTTAAGTGATGGACTCACGGAGTAGGTCACTGTACTCACCGAGTAGCCCCTATTTTCATAATATATATATAGAAACACTTCTCATTTGAACCCTAACGATTTTTAGGACGATTTTTGGAGGCTAGAAGGGTTCTTTGAAGCTGTGGTTTTCGAGATTTCAACTTAGATATCAATTTGGAAGAAGATCAAAGGCAATAATACACTACTTTTATCTTAATCTTTTTCATAAACCATGTTTCAATCATTAGATTATGTTTTTAGTTTGTTATTTGTTGTAGATATGAGCTAAAAACTCATAACTTCTGTTTAGGATAGATGATTTTGTGATTATGGTTTGATTTTATGGTAGGATTAATTTAATATTGGTGATTTTGTTGATTCTAGCTTGTTAAAGAACCTTATGTATGATTGAAAACTATTTTCTGTTATTAGGAAGTTAATTAAGTTGTATGAACATCTCTTAATTGCTACCTCATATAATTTATGTGACCACTTTGTTATATGACTAGGATTAATGACTGTGAAACTAGAATTAATAGAAAAATAGGTAAAATCATGTGTGAGCTTGTGTGATGACCATCAACGAGAGGTTAACTAAAGGACCAAATTAGTTAACCATTACAAGTCTAAATTAACCCGAATAAATAACCTAGTGAATTGATTTAAATTAGACAACTGGCCACTGTTTTAGTTAGTTTGTTCTCTAAGGATTAGTGCAGCGAACGTGAATTTAATCACTTGAATCGGTAGCCAATAGAAGAATTAATCCATTGCACTATTACCATAATATCAAGCATAGGATCAATTGAGTTGAACTAAACACAAGTTCCCTTCGTTATTGAATTTAGTTGAATCTTTGCTTATCTAGTTTTTATTTAAGTAGTCTAAGTATTAGTTGGTAAGTTTCTAGTCTTGCAAAACTAGAGAAACCCCCTTTTTATTACTTGTTTTATTTAGATAATATTAGCATTTATTTTAATTGTTTACCGTTCCCTGTGTTCGATACCCTACTTGCTTGAACTATATTACTAATCGATAGGTACACTGCCTTTCGTGTGTTTATTTTGTGTCTAAGTTAGTAGGATTAAAACTAGTTGAGTTTACACACATCATATACAAACAATTTGGTAGCTCCCGAATCGAACAAAACGTGAGCAGACATACCATTGACCAAAAAGGTCCCTATACATGGGCACAAATGCATACACATAAGCAATGCAAATCAATATAGAGTAGGAAGATAAATACATACCAACCACGATGTCTGGCGCAACTTGAGTCTCCTCAGTAGTCAACTGAAATGCACGACTCTTCACTGCTGGAACATCCGCCTTAGTAGGGCGTCCATCAGTAATCCTAAGTGTGGCGGGTGCAAGAGTCGCCACTGCTCCTGTTTATCCTTCTAACATTGAACAATCAGCCCGTTTGTGGCTGGTCAGGTTGCAGTGGAAACAAATCAATACCTTCTTGGGGGCAATCCCTGATAATGTGGCCCGATTGGCCACATGCATAGCATCCCGATCCTATCGCTCGACAAGCCCCACTGTGCGGTTTACCGTACTTGGCATAATGACCACGACCCTTTTGGCCCTTACTGGAAGAATCCGAGGTCTTAGGCTTTTTACCTCGCCGTAATGTTGTATGTGCTTGCTAAGGCTTCTACTTAGTGCAAAAGTCCAACTCAATCTCCCGCTCACGGGCCTTCTCCACCATCTCATTCAGGGTTTTCCACCCAATAAAGCTCACAAACTCTCGGATATTATCCCTCATCATGGAATGATATCTCGTCCTCCTAATATCCTCATCTTTAGCATATCGTGGGATCAGCAATGCTCTTTCCAAAAACTTGGCAGTGATCTCCGCCAAAGTATCGGTGGTTAGCTGGAGCTCATGAAACTCCCTCACTAGTCGTTGTACCTCAATGGTGGTGCAAACTCCAAATTGAAACATCTAACAAACTCTAGCCATGTCATCTCAGCCACATCGGCTGCTCCCACCTGGCTAGTCACCTCTCCATACCAATACCGAGCTTGTTACCTCAGCATACGCGAAGAAAAACCCACATTTGCCACATCATCTCAAGAACTCGTATGTTGGGCATTCCCTATGTCCGCCTGCCAGTGTTGGCTAACTATGGCGTCCCTGACCCTGAAGAACTCTGACGCGCCGTATACCTTGAACTCCCGGAATGAGGGAGTTCGGGCCTCGACCTGGCCCGCAGCAAACTAGACTCTAAATGATCGGGGCCTCTCCTCCAAAATCTACATCATCCCTTCCTTGACCATTCCAAAAATCACTGGGGTAGCACCAAGGATGCCCCTCATAACCTTGGTTTTAGTAAGCTTGCACAACCTCTCATCAATGGGCTTTGTAGTGTCACCCATCCCAGACTCTGATTATGATCCCACTGCACCAAACCATGTCACCACCATGCTGTACTGCAATACCATAAAACATAATGATCTGGATGTCCAAATAGGGGGTCCTCCCATACTGGTTCTCCCTAGAGCTTCTTGAGCTAACATGGGTTCGTGTACAAGTCCTATGATTTTAGTAGTACGGGCCCAATACTACCTTCCACACCTACATGTACCTTCCCTAAGGCTCTACCTTATCAATCTAATTTGTCCCAGAACAAATAATATCTCATAGGCTACCACATAGCTCAAGTCCTAGGCTATCCTAGGATTTCCCCCATCCATATCAAACCAAAACTCAATCGTAACAGGTTTCCTTTTACATGAAAATTATACAAAGTGTCCCATCAAATCAAACGCTGAAGAGTACATGTCGCAACATCAAGCCTTGCCCTTGCCCTTAGGCTCAGACGTACCTGAAACAAATGAACGAACTGTAAGCTAATGCTTAGTAAGTTCCCCAGAGCATACTGCACAAAATCTGTTGGATAAGGTGTCTAAGTCCATAACTATATTTGGTATGTACTTGACCCAACTCGGTACGGTCCATTTCGGTTGCATGGCATCATGCATTTGGATAGACTAAATGAGACAAATAACACTTGTGGTTTATTAATATATTATAAGTTCTAATATATTAATAGTATTATTTAATTAGTATTGATCAAGAATTAATTTGGAATTAATTAAGTGATCAAAATATAACTAATTAAATATACGGGTTTATGTAAATCATCCATAACTTGTATAGTTGGCTAAAAGGCTCCATGGATTATCAAGTTGGGTTAAACCCATAGGATGCTCGATGGGAGTTACAAACCCATGGGTCATGGAAATGAAGATTCATGTCACATTAGGGTTTACATCGTGTAACCCTAGATGTGACACACTATATAAGGACCATGATACTCACCAAAATCAGCTACACTAAGAATAAGAGAGGGCTAGGACGATTTTTACAAGTGTTATTTATACTCAAAGTCATTCCAAAGCATTTGGTGTTGTGTGA
Organism: Lactuca saligna; assembly: GCF_052625555.1. NCBI lineage: Eukaryota > Viridiplantae > Streptophyta > Magnoliopsida > Asterales > Asteraceae > Lactuca > Lactuca saligna. The sequence goes on from NC_136422.1 coordinate 37,953,590, forward strand.
AGCATTTGAGGCATAACACTTGGGGTGCTAGGCTCTCAAGGTTTTCAAGGAATCAAATCGACTAAAAAAGTGTGTAATTCTAGCCATCTTTTAGATCCCATGTATGCTAGATAGGATTATGAACCTTGGAAATCATATTTTGCATGTAGCTTAGACAAACATAGATCCAAGGTTTTTTCTAGGCTTGCATATACACTTAGGGGTGTTAGAATGCTCAAAACCCATCAGTGGTATCAGAGCCTAGGCTTGTTTGTTAGTACTTGATGGAAAATAGTGAAAAAATCAAAATTTTGACCTATCTACACAGGGGACTCGACGAGTCCAAGTGAAAATGCATCCAACTTGGCGAGTCAGTTCGTGTACTCGACAAGTTGGCCATGCAGGGTGTAAAATTTTGATTTTTTCTACTGGAAATGGACTAGAAACATTACCCTAAACTGTTTTGGTGTTGTAAAACTTGTTTTAGATGGTGTAATGGTTATTCTAATCCATTGACAATGGCTAATATCAATTTTTCATGATTTTATGTGTTCATATCTTCTTGAAACTTTGATATGAATATTCATGTTCTTAGGTGTTTTTTGATAGACCAAAGGAATTACTTGTTTAAATGATTAATTCATGATATTTATGTGTTTTAATGGAGTCCATAGCTTGTCCTCAAGTTATGGATAACCAACAGTCTCTTTGTGTTAAAAACCATAAAAAGAACACATAAGTTATAAAATGAAGAGTCTTCATTTTAATAACTCCTAAGTTATGAATTTGAAAGGTTTTGTAAAGTTATAAAACTTGCCCTCAAGTTTTGGAACATGTAAAGTCACTTAATAAACTTTAGTTCCAACCCCTAGATTTTTAAAAGTTAAAAATGAACCCTTATACTTTATAATATTATAAGTTAATATATATATATATATATATATATATATATATATATATATATATATATATATATATATATATAAGAGCAAGTCGTCTTACCATTAGTAGGCCGCATTCACGAAGCCGGTCTATAAGGGGTGTATAAGGTTGCTGCCTATAAAATGGCAACTTAACGGGTGTCCACTCTCACCCACCGCTTCCTAGATCGGTGGAGGGTCGTTAGGGCTGAATGTGTAGGACAAGTACTTATAAATTCTCATTAAAAGTATGATGAATATTATAAAGTTACTAAATGTTTTATTAAATTCCCAATCTTAGTTACTTTAGGAAAATGTGAATAAGGTGCTAATCCATGAAATTACACTTTAGACTTTGTTTAAGTCGTTGGTGGAGCGTGTGTGGTTAACTGGCACACTAACTTGGACATAACAAGGTAGGTAAAGGGAGACTTAAGGTTTATCATAGTATCAGTTGAGCCTGTGTGGTTAATCGACACATCGATTGAGTGATGAGCTTTAAGGGTACCAAGTAATTTGCATGGTTACTTCACTCCTCGTTTTGTGATCCTCGGTATCCTAGTCACAAAACTTGGAGGACACATTCGAGACTGAAACATTCCTTTGAAAAGTTCATTGAATCTCAAAAGAATCTAGGAATTTCTAAGAACCAATTACAAACCTAATATTTATATTTCATTTTTCATGGGGGAAATTGGTGAATCGTCATTCACCTACCTTTCAAATATGTTATAGCTTAGATTATGACATACCTCTTCTAAGTTATGATATATCGTGATTGGATCCTAGCCTTAATATTACATTTGGGTGTTTTATTAAGGACTCTATTTATATCTAAACTGATCTTGTTCTCTTCTTTTCAAATGTCTTCTAACAATATTGCTTCTGGCTCAAACCCTACTGGCCCCTTCTCCATCATGAACCTATGTGGGAGGGTCATCTTCGATGGTTCCAACTTTATGGATTGGATCCAGAACATCAGGATGGTGACTAGATATGAGGACAAGGAATACATCCTCGATAAGGAGCTAAAGGAGATCGATGAGTCCACTGCTACTCCCTAGGAGATCACTGACTTCCAGACTCATGAAAGAGATGCCACCAAAGTGGCATGCATCATGACGACCACCATGACAGCTGAACTCCAGAAGTCCCATGAGGACTACTACCCTTTTGAGATGCACCATGATATGATGGAAAGATACCATCAGAGTGCTCATCAAGATCGGTATGAAATCATTTCCCTATGATAATAACCAGGATGAAGGACGGAGATTTCGTCACGAGCAACACGTAGAAAATGCAACGGTATGTGGACCATTTATTGATGCTTAATGTGAACTTACCCGAGGAGCTTGCAATAGATATCAATTTACACTCCTTACCCTTGTGTTATGATCAATTACGCATGATATATCACTTGAATAAGGAAGAAGTCACACTCAACAAACTTCAAGGACTCCTAAAGACTGCAGAAACAGATCTTAAAGGTAAGTCGGTTGTTAACACTCCTACTCCTAATCCAAAATTCGCCCCTATCTTTGCAATCAGGAAAGGTAGAGGGAAGAAGATGAAGAGCTCTTTGAAGGGTACCAAGGCTAGGACCCTTGATGGCTCTTCTTCAAGTGGAACCAAGAAAGGTTTTGTCACTCCTTCTTCTGATCCAAAAGACGCTGAATGCTTCTATTGCCATGAAAAGTCACATTGGAAGCGGAACTACCCAAAGTACCAGCAAGATGTGAAGGATGGGAAAGTTAAACCCAACCATGCAGGTATTTACACTAGTCTATCTAATAACTCACCCTATTCTAACTCTTGGGTCCTTGATATAGGTTGTGGTATTCATATCTCTTCTGATTTGTAGGGACTAAGAACAAGTAAAAATGTGGAGCATGGAAAGATAAACTTGATTATGGGGAATAGGAAAGCCTCACCTTTCACCAAGATTAGAGTTTATTCTTTGTTACTAAGTAGTGGGTTTACCTTAGATTTGAATAAATGTTGTTATTTGCCAGAAATGGCAAGAAATATTATTTCCTTTAATGCTTTGTACAAAAAAGGGTTTACCTTTTTTTTATAATGAAAATGGTGGAATAAATGCTTTCTTTAGTAATGTTCTTTATTTTAAAGCATTACCTTCCGAAGGTGTGTATGAAGTTGTAGTTGTTGTAGATAATCTAGGAAATAATGTGTTGTGTATTGATTCTTCAAGTAATATTAACTTGGATAAAGCACCATTAGGCATTGTCGTCTTGGACATGTGAACAAGAAACGCATAGGCCAACTCCAAAAGGATGAAGTCTTAGAGTCATTTGACCTAAAGTCAGAATATAGTTGTGAATCATGCTTAGTTAGAAAAAAGGCAAAGTCACCCTTCACTGGTTCTTGTGCTAGGCGTGAAGGTTTGTTGGATCTAGTGCACACGGATGTGTGTGGACCCTTCAAATCTGCCACAAGAGATGCTAATCGTTATTATTTGACTTTTATTGATGATTATAGTAGATATGGATATGTCTATTTAATCAAGCATAAGTCAGAGACTTTCGAAGGTTTAAATAATTTAAATAGGCAGCCGAGAATCAATTGGGTAGGAACGTTAGGATGCTTCGATCTGATAGTGGTGGTGAGTATCTTAGTATAGAGTTTCTCGACTATCTTAAGGAATGTGGGATTATCTCACAATTGATACCTCCTAGCACACCATAGCTTAATGTTGTAGCTGATAGGTGTAATAGAACCTTGTTGGAAATGGTTCATTCCTTGATGAGTCGAGCTTTGCTACCAATATCATTTTGGGGGTATGCCTTAGAGACTATTGCCCATATCCTTAATCTAGTCCCTACAAAGAAAGTTGCCAAAAATTCTCATGAGATGTGGACTTGTAAAGTTCCTAAACTAGATCGCATCAAGATTTGGGGTTGCGAGGTGTTCGTGAGACACAAGACTCATGATAAGCTCGATCCTCGAAGTGAGAGGTGTATTTTCATCGGCTACACACATAAATCCATTGGTTACCTTTTCTTCACACCTAGTGATATTGTGGTCTTTGTATCAAGGAGAGGTGTCTTTCGAGAGAGAGAGAGAGAGAGAGAGAGAGAGTTCATAAGCCAAGAAAATAGTAGGGGGCAAATTGACCTTGAAGAAATTCAAGAGTTAAGTGGTGAAGGAACTTCAAACCCTAACATTCAATCTGAGGAGTAAACTCATGTTTAGCCAATTGACAAGTCTGAACCTCTGAGGGGTTCCACAAAGGATAATAATGCACCTGAGCATTATTATGGTTTCCATATTACTACTGAAGGTGAGACACTTATCAGTGATGAGACATTGGTAAGTTTGGATGAACGCAACAGCTATACGGAATCCATGGCAGGCCCCGGGTATGCTAAATGGAAAGAGGCAATGGATAGCTAGATACAATCCATGTATGAAAATAAAGTTTAGAACTTGGTTGATAGTATGCCAGGTCTTAAGACAGTTGGGTGCAAATGGATCTTCAAGAAGAAGACTGACATGGATGGTAATGTACACACATATAAGGCACGACTGGTTGTAAAGGGCTTTTCTCATACTTTGGGAGTTGATTATGATGAGACCTTTTCACCAGTTGCAAAGATTAAGTCCATTATGGTTTTGTTACACATCGCTGCATTTCATGAATATGAAATATGGAAAATGGATGTCAAAACCGCCTTCATTAATGGAAGTTTGGCCGAAGGTGTTTACATGTGTTGGCCATAGGGTTTTGTCAGTACAGAATACCTTAATAGAGTGTGTAAGCTCGGGAAATCCATTTATGGATTGAAACAGGCACCTCGCAGATGGAATCTTTTCTTCGATGAGAATGCCAAAGAATTTGGCTTTTCAAGGAGTGAAGATGAATCTTGTGTCTATGTCAAGGCTAGTGGGCATATAGTTAGCTCTTTGGTACTGTATCTGGATGACATACTACTCATAGGAAATGACATCCCAACCTTGCAGGAAGTGAAGTCCTAGTTTGGGAAGTGTTTCTCTATGAAAGACCTAGGAGAAGCTGCCTATATTCTAGGGATAAGGATTCTGAGAGACCGGAGTAAAAGACTAATTGGACTTAGTCAGACTACCTACTTGGATAAGGTGCTGAAGAGGTTCAACATGTAGGACTCCAAGAAAGAAGAGTTACCCATCCAGAGTAACACCAGCCTGAGTAAAACTCAGAGCCCGAGTACTGAGGCTGAGATAACAGAAATGAGTCGAGTACCTTATGCTTCTGCAGTAGGCTCGATCATGTATGCTATGACTTGTACTCTTCCTGATGTAGCGTTTGCCTTGAGCATGGTTACCAGATATCAGGGGAACCCTGGCAAGGCTTACTGGACTGCGGTCAAGAATATCCTCAAGTACTTGCGGAGGACTAAGGACTGGGTCCTTACCCTCGGTAGGAGTGATGACTTGACAGTTGTAGGGCATAGTGATGCTAACTTTCAAACTGATAGGGACAATTTTTTATCTCAGTCAGGCTGGGTCTTTACCTTAAACGTAGGAGAAATTACTTGGAACATTTCCAAGCAGGAGACAGTGGCTTATTCAACATGCGAATCAGAATATATAGCAGCAAGCGAGGCAACAAAGGAGGTAATATTACTGAAGAACTGCATTGGAGACCTTGGAGTTGTACCAGCTATAAAGGAGCCAATGGAAATTTTCTGTGATAGTCAATTACACTATGATAGTCAATCGTTTACTATATTTCTTTTACATGTTTTGACTTCTAGAATAATTATGTTTGGTATAACATATTATTCGAATCTCCACACTCGGTCATATGTTGGAAGTAGGTATGAATCAAGAATGTCATGAGTTGATTGTTGTGGTCTAATTTGTTGGACATGGCTACAACATTCATGAGTGCTCATAAGCTCTGAACATTGGACTCAACCCACACTTACTGGTATCACTTCATCGAATTTATCTCGAGTGATTGTGAGATGGTAATATCATATAAGTCTTCAAACCAAGAGATATGACTTGTTGCCTATGAGTTGGTTATGCATTGATTGTATGAAACCTCATTGGTAACTTGATGTTATAAAACGTACTTTTGTCTGTGATTAACCAAGTAGAAGAATAAGCATACGAGTTGAAGTTTATATGTTTCTTATTGGATTAGAAGCAATATCTGGGCCGCACGATGATTTTATTTTGACTTATGTACCGGGCCCGGTCATAACTAAGTTGATGTGTTCAACTATGTTCTTTGTCAAACAAATCAGAAATCAGGAAAAAAACTGTTGGACAATAAGAAAGACATTGTTCCATGTATTTGTTCGGCTGATATCTAGAACAGAGGATTATATGATCACTTATCTTAAATGGCGTATCATCATCTTCTCAGTTCCAAGAGACCTTGAAAGACCTACGATTGCTGATCAGTTCCTGAAGTAATATTTGCAGATATAGTTATTAGACTTATCCAAGTGGGAGACTGTTGGATAAGGTGTCTAAGTCCATAACTATATTTGGTATGTACTTGACCCGACCGGGCATGGTACATTTGGGTTGCATGGTATCATGCATTTGGATAGACTAAATGAGAGAAATAACACTTGTGGTTTATTAATATATTATAAGTTCTAATATATTAATAGTATTATTTAATTATTATTGATCAAGAATTAATTTGGAATTAATCAAGTGATCAAAATATAACTAATTAAATATATGGGTTGATTATGTAAATCATCCATAACTTTTATAGTGGTCTAAAAGGCTCCATGGATTATCAAGTTTGGTTAAACCCATAGGATGCTCCATGACCGTTATAAACCCGTGGGTCTTGGAAATGAAGAGTCATGTCACCTTAGGGCTTACATGGTGTAACCCTAAATGTGACACACTATATAAGGAACATGATACTCACCAAAATCGGATACATTAAGAATAAGAGAGGGCTAGGCCGATTTTTAGAAGTTTTATTCATACTCAAAGTAATTCCAAAGCATTTGGTGTTGTGTGAAGCATTTGAGGCATCACACTTGGGGTGCTAGGCTCTCAAGGTTTTCAATGAATTAAATCAACTACAAGATATGTAATTCTAGCCATATTTTAGATTAAAAGTTCCCCATGTATGCTAGATAGGATTATGAACCTTGGAAATCATATTTTGCATGTATTTTAGACAAACATTGATCCAAGGTTTTTCTAGGGTTGCATGTAAGAATGCTAAAAACCCATCAAAATCTACATAATCACATAAACCATATTACTTATAAAAGGTACATAAACCACCTAATCCATGCATACAACATATAGGGATGTCATTGATTCCCCTAGGGTCTTACTCCAGGATGTTGTGGGTTCCACACATGGTCTTACACCTAAGTGCCATGGGCTCCCCTAATGTTCTTTAATAGGAAAGCCATAAGCTCACCACATGGTCTTACATCCAGGTGCCATGGGCTCCCCCATGGTCTTTAATAGGAAAGCCATGGGCTCTCCACGTGGTCTTACATCCAAGCTCCAAGGGCTTCCCTATGGTCTTTGATAAAAATGTACAACATATACAACTAGCATACTTCCTAGTATATAATCAACAATCTTGCCACATAAAACTATATCAACTTGTATACCACATACCATAAAATCGGTCGACCTTGGTGCCTTCGACCCATTGGTGTGGTGAGGAGACTCACCTTCCCAAGAATGTTGAAATGATAAGATAAGATAAGATCAGATAAGTCCCAACACGCAGCTCCAACTCAACTTCCTACAATCATCATACGACTAGTTTTGTCAAAATTCTAGAATACCAAAAAAAATACCCTCAAAGTCAAACTTGATCAACCTGGTCAACATCCAAGTCAACAGTCCTTGTTGACCCCAAATCGTCGAGTGCATCTAGCAACTCGTCGAGTTCCTTCAGAGTCCAGAACACGAGTACAAAACCTAGCCAACTCGTCGAGTTGTCTCATCAACTAGTTTACTTATATCTAGTAGACGGGGAAACCCAATCCAAATCGTTGAGTTCCTCCTGTTTGCAAATTCAGATGATACGTTGATTATAGGGACTCTAGGGCTTAGATCTAAAATCTAAAGGCGTCTAAAAGGATAAAGTTTCCAACTTTTTCCTCTAGAACCACTGTAAGTGCTCTAAAGCCCTTAACGAAGGTTATCTAGTAGACGGGGAAACCCAATCCAAATCGTTGAGTTCCTCCTGTTTGCAAATTCAGATGATACGTTGATTATAGGGACTCTAGGGCTTAGATCTAAAATCTAAAGGCGTCTAAAAGGATAAAGTTTCCAACTTTTTCCTCTAGAACCACTGTAAGTGCTCTAAAGCCCTTAACGAAGGTTGGAAAGGTTAAAAGCTTAGCCATATGGTTCAAGACTCTAGGCATCTGGAATCCTTCCTTTCTAGAAGAGGTTCTAATCCTCAAAATGTTCAAAAGATGGAGTCTTAATGGACATTCATGTCCAATGCATGCCTTGAAGTCAAAATGTCCAAAAAGGGAACATATACCCTATATTCCATGCATGGCATCCATGCTTGATCAAAAGCTAGATCTAGCACACTATGGGAGCATTTTACCATGGAGATTCATAAAGTTTCAAACTTTATGAACCAATTGCATGCAAACAACAATAATGATAGGAAATGAAGAGTAAACTCAAGATCTAGCCATACTCTAAGATAAAAATCGAATCTAAAGTGCTTACAATAGTCCACAAGATGGTCAAGCTCATGAGTGAGGGCTTTGTTTGTTGGATCTTCTCCTTCTTCTCCCTATCTTATTCTTATTAACCTCCAAAAGTTACTCTAGCTCATAATATGAGAGAAAAGAGAGATTAGGGTTTTGCACTGACGTTCTTAGGGATTGGAGGCTGATGGAAGGTCGGCCTCAATGTTTTAAGGAGATTATATAAGATACAAACCCTAAAACTTAGGGGTTTCCTTTACAACGCCTACTCGTCGAGTTGGGCCATCCAACTCGTCGAGTAGATCCTAAATTCTGCGTCCTTCAATTGATCTCTACTTGACGAATCGGAGCTCCCCAATTCATCGAGTTCCAATCTAAATAACTAAAATTCCGAAAAGTGATTGATACCTGAAACGAGTGTGACACTCCTAATTGGACAAGTCATCATCTATTCAAACCTTACATAAGTGATCAACTATTCCTTCATTCTGTGATATCTATATGAATTCTAGAAATGGATAATGGTCAATAGAAATCAAGATTATGTTTCCTGATGTAGAATTGCGAGGACTGCATATGACTATTAAATTGAACACATAAATTTTACTTAGGTATTAACCAAGCACTTTAGATTCCAACACCAAATTATCAAGGGGTCCATAATGTTGCTTCTCCTGTTAGGCCAGAAGGAACAAATAAACTTCAATTACATAGTTTTTGTCTAGTTCATCATATCATACATGGACACACCCTTTATTACTACCAATTATAGATATAATGGAGTAGAAAAATGCACATAAGAATTATAGAGAAATATCCCAAAAGCATCTCGGTTCGTAGAATAGAGGATATTATCGTCTTAGAATTACTTGTGACTATATACATGGAGTAATCTCTAAGCGTGGGTTGTTCCAATAATTAAATCTCCATTAAGTACTCATTAATGTTACCACAATCTCTATGTTATGCCTAATCACCATGGACAATCCACTAATACTCATGATAGTCTTAAATCAGTTACTTACTTCCAAGAGTATGACCGACTGTGGAGGTTTGAGTAAATTAATACTCGTGCAGTAGTTTCTAAAGGTTTTCAAGCAAATTCATTTGCAAATCTAATGCATCTTGACTATGTCTGACTTTCAGACTTAGTTAGTGACATTGACTTAGATAATGGACCGAAAAGATTATCTTCTAATATGACCTATTGACTATGATATAATTACATTCAAAAAATATCAAATGTTATGGTTCTTATTGAGTATGTTTCATGTGAGCTTATATGACTTGGGATCCATACAGGGTAGCCAAATACTCGGAAGTGGCTGACAGATGCTTGTGACCATATAGAATTTCGTATGGAGTCTTCATCTGTTCTTTGTTTATCAGAACACGATTTTGAACATAACAAGCTGTGTTGATCGCCTCAGCCCAAAAGAAAACTAGTAGCTTTGAGTAACCCAACATCATCCTTGCAGCGTCTTACAATGTCCCATTCCTCCGTTCAGCAACACCATTTTGTAGAGGCATGAAAATGGAACTATATTGACACAATATTCCCTTTTCTATGCCAATGTGATCAAGAACCGCATTCTTGAATTCTGTTCCATTATCAGTACGTAGCGCCTTCACTCGATTATCGGTTTGGTTCTTTATCATTACGATGAACTTCTTAATCAGATCAGATGCTGCAGCTTTGTTGGATAAGAAGAAGACCCACGTGAAACGCGAGAATTCATTGACCATAGCTAAACAGTATGAATTATAGTTGATGCCTAGGACATTGACTGGACCAAATAAGTCCATGTGCAATAATTGGAGCACATGGCTGATTGAGTTGACCTGTTTTGGAAGGTGTGGTTTTCTGTGATGCTTTCCCTTGGCACATGACACACACTTTTCAAATGTTATGAAGTCTTTGACAGGCAGGCCACACACCATTTCAAGTTTAGCAAGACGATTCAGATTCTTAGCGTTCGCATGATCGAGTCGTCGGTGCCACATCATAGCATTTTGTTCTGAGACTTTAGAAAAGAGGCGGGTGACTTGTTCATGAATGTTGTAATTCATTCCGATGATATAATCATTTCCATCTCGCTTTGATTTGAAAAGAATCCACTCATCCGGGATGACATTGCATGGCTTCAAAATCATAAACTCTTTATCCGTAAAATGCGTTAAATACCCTTTTTTGCAAATCTGTGAAATGCTCAACAAGATGTGTTTTAACTCGTGAGCAAAGTTGACGTTCTCAAAACTCAGCACTTCTTTTGTTATAGTTCCTATCTGAGTCATTTTTCCACCTTCTCCGCCCGCAAAGGAGATGAATCCCCCATTAAATGTTTGAATGACATTTAGTTGGGAAATGTCTCCTATTATTTGTTGGGAGTAGTCATTGTCGACATACCAAGGTCTGACAACATTCCTACGCAACTGTTCCTACAAAATAAGCGGGATCATTTAGATTTGGGGACCCAAGTCAGTACTTTCCTGGGTTGACCATTTACGATCACAGATTTATCTTTTGAACCTTTGGATTTTAAATCATCATTTAACACAATATCAAAGGATGACGATGATTGGTTGGAAGTTAATTTGGGTAGCCATTGATATTTAGGTTTCTTAAGAGTCACGGGTAATTTTGAAACATTTTTCTTTCCAGTTTGATTTGAGCATGTGGATTTTCTACCAGAATTGGTTGAATATCCAAATTCACTGTTTGATGAAACCGACGTCGGCTTAGCCTTGTTCGATTTTGGCAAACTATTTGTGACTTTATTGAAAACATGCTTGTTCTTTTTAAAAACTGCCCTTTTCTTGTTGCGATTTTCCTTCCAATCATCATCTCGAGGGCGAGATCTCCAGGACTTTCTAGTTAAAGACTTTCCCCGATACTCGTTCTCTCCTCTTGGAGACGAAAAATGCACAAAATCCCTATTAGGATAATTCCTAGCAATGTGACTGACAGTACCACAGTTAAAACAAATCTGCTTATTATTATTGTAACTGGTACTGTCATTGTCTGATTTTCTTTCTTTACTGACACGCTTACTTTTCCCACAAGAACATATGCAAGAATCAGATTGTGTGATAGGTACGGGTGAACCAGGCTGTGTGATTAGTGAAGTGGATGTGCTTAAAACAGGAACATTGGTATTGTCAAACACATTATCAAATACATCGAAAGAGTTTGAGTTATCATTTTGTGACGTAGAACCATCACAAGATACATCATTTATTTTAACATCAGAAACAAAAGAGTTATCATTTGAAAAAGAAACAACAGATTTAGAAACATTCTTATTTTCAGAAACACATCCTTCAGCCTCTTGCTTTGATTGACTTAAAGATTGATCTACATGTGAAGTAGAAACATTAGTATTTTCAACATTAATACTACCTCCTGACACAAATCCATATTTAAGAAATGGCTCTCTATCCATCTCTTCTTCAGTTAATGGCTTAAACTGATAATTATGATTATAAGGAGGAGGCACTTTATCATATCCTAAACCCTTTTGTTGTTTTTCTTTGAATTGTAGATTGTATTCTATAATGGATGCAACTACTTCACTTGACACATCAAACTTTCTAAAAGTAAAATCTGCCTTTTCAAATTTATTTTTCAATGTGTCAAGCACAGCAGTTACTCAGCAAGTTGTTCAGTCACAAATCTATAATTGGCACACTTATTGCTATATTCTTCCTGATGTTTTCTAAAATCTTTTGTTTTTGCTTCTAATTGAGCTTTTAGAGGTTTTTGTCCTTTCCTAAGTTGATATCCTCTGTATTTTAGCTCGTTCTCTCTACGCAATTAATCTATATGCTCAAGTAAAATTTTGACATTATCAATGCATGTTTGAGAACAGGAAGACTGACTTACCTCTTTCTTCTCAGGCTCTGGAGTAGAAGATACCATAAAGGCAAATTGCAACTCCACCATTTCTTCTTCAGGATCAACTTCAGCTTTCTCTTCTGGAGCATCATTGATTTGAGCAAAGTGAGCACTCTCAGGTCCTAAAATATTTAGTGCCCTAATCTAGTCCTACCAGTCCAAATACTGAGCAACGTTGCCAGATTAGCAGTCTCACTGTTGTCAGCAACACTTCTACGACTATTTCCCACTGGAACCATTGTTCGATCATTGCTTACTCTTCTGTATGGTTTCGGACACTGACAAGCAAAGTGGCCTAGCTTGTGGCAATTGAAACATCGAAGCTTACCCTTGTTAAATCCAACCTTTTTGTCAGCATTCATCCCCCAATTGTTCTTTCCTATCTTCTTTGCAAAAAAAAATTCCCTGAACACCACCATCTCTATCTGCCAAGTAATATCCATTTCTTCCACATCTTCTGGATGAATTTGATCTAGATAAGCAAATGAGAGTTATAGTGGAAGCTCCCCAGCTACAAAAGCATTGTAGCAATTGACAAGTCCAGTGGCAAGAGTTAAGTTTTCATCGTTTTCTTTGGGATTAGGAGTAGGAACCAACATTGGTGCTTTGGAGGTGGAAGCAACTTTTGGAACACCAAAAGACTAACTGTGTAGATGAGATGCAAATGATTAAGCAATAAATGTTGCAACGGATGGAGCAATAAAAGTTTTATTATGAGGTTTTTGAACAACAAAAACTTGACTTGGAGAGGAGATAAAAGTTGAAAAGGCATTATTTGTAGAAATCCCAAGATTTGCAGTCGAGTAGGAATTCACATGATTAATCTCTCGTTGTTTATCATCAAGATCACAGGCTTTGATGATTGCCATTGTTTCAGCAAGACTGAGATGATAGATATCTTTCGTCTTCGTGATGACAGCCACGTTCATGTCCCATGCTTTCGGAAGTGAATTAAGCAAATTTTTGTTTATTTCATACTTAGTCACATAAACCCCATCTGAACTTATTTTAGTGGTGAGTGTGATAAAACGTTGCAATTGGGCTTCTAGAGTTTCTCCAAGAACATAATTAAACATATTGAAGTTCTATCTTAACATGTCTTGGCGACTCTGTTTCATGTCTTCATTTCCCTCATAGACTTCAATTAAAGCTTCCCACAGTGCTTTTGTTGAATCGTATTCTCTGAAACCTTTAGCAATATTAAGAGATAGAGCTATAGTTAATGTAGCCAACACCCTTTCCTGTTCTTCAACCTTTTCGAAGTCTTCATCAGTGTAATCTTCATACACTTTGTCAACTATGTGTCCATTCGCAAGAGTAGTGGTAATTCTGACTGATCCTTTGAGAATGTTTCACCAAACCTTGAAGTCTTTCATCTTGATGTATTTCTCGATCTGATATTTCCATTCCAGGAACCCTTCTGCTACTAGCAAGCGTGGAATGTGAGTGGTTGTTCCCATTATTGAATCTAATTCATTATGAATTGCTGGGCTTTGAGAATCCATTTTGTTTGTTTTTGTTTTTTTCAGTTTTTTCTTTTTAATTTTTTTTAATTGAAAATGATTTGAAAAATAAACTAAAATGTCAAACAAAAAGTTTTCGGTCACACGATTGTTGCTGCATATAGGAGTTTACGATCGGGTTTACAGTCAAGTTTGCGGATGGAGTTATTGGTTGGGGTTTGCGGTTGATATTTTGGTAACTGAAGATTTCCTGTTTACGGTTATTGAAGATGCTCAGTTTATGGCTGTGAATTGGGGTTTACGGCCATGAACAGAGTGTTTGGTTGATGAAGATTGATAGTTTGTGGTCGTAAATAGGAGTTTACGACCATGACCTCTTGACTATAAATGCCCAGAACTTGATGAAAACATGAGTCTTAAGCAGATCTGATCCCCTTTTGCCACGAAAACACTAAATCAAGTCTCGAACATTGATAAAAATGAATTTCTTTGACTGTGAATGTGATTTTAAGATGATTTGACACCGGATTTGCTCTGATACCAACTGTAAGGCCCTAGAAACAAGGATCCTAACCAGTGATCAAGAAATCTGACTATCAAACAAGATAAGAATGGAGTTGAAGAAGATTAAACCAGGCCTTGCACACGTTTATTTCACAAAAACATCAGGTAGAACTTCGACACACACTAATGGCCATAAACAGTAGTGGATCATCAACAACTAATGACAGACTCATATACACCCTATATATAGGGGGAATAGACTGGTCGTAAACATGTTTGCGGCCTTAAACCTGTTTATGGCCGAAAACACACTCTGGGCCGTAAACTCAAACAAAATATACAATTACATGATAAATTACCCAATAAGACCTATACATCAATTAGCCTAGCCCAAACCATAAAGTAGACCCTTCACATGTGCACAGTGCAAGCACTATCAATATATCATATTGTTTCTTGCTCTAACGCATAGAGTGCATACAAAATTAGTGACTTGTGGAGGTTTTAGGCTCCGAGTTAGATTTTGGGACAAAGGAACGAGTCTTAGGCTTCGGTTGTGACTTTTGAGCAATAGCTGTTTTGAAATGTTAGTTTCTAGATTCCTTAGGAAACAAACAGAATGTTATGGTTCTTTCATCTATCTAAAAGTCATACTTAATGAAATGAGGGTTTAGAACAACTGTTCTCAGACAAGCAACTTCCAAAGCAGTAAGAAATACTATGTCTCTTGGATTTGCAGTTATATTTTCTTTTTTACTTTCCATACTTTGTTTTGAAGTTTTTTGAGAAACTATTTTCTTTAAAACTTGTTCTTTGGTCGATGATACGTTTGGTTTTGAAAGCTATTGTGGTTTGAAAATTGTACAATCAATTTTGCAATGAAAATAGATGAACAGTCCAAGGAGAGTTAGTTCGAACAGATTGAGTACCTACAATGGACTTTTTTGGGACAGGACTGATCACTTTCTTTTGTTCTACCGAATTTGGAAGATTAGATGGACTTTTGAGTATCTTAGTGGGTGTGAAGGTGTTGTGACACTTAGCTGGTGGCTTGACATTCATAGATACACTCTTTTTGGATTTCTCAAGGAACTCGACTTAACTTCCTTTATGTGAGCATTTTGGGCTTCTACCTTAAGATCAACAACATTTTTCCTATTCGACATAGGTTTCTTTTTGGATGGAAATGAAGATTTGGAAGTTTTTCCTATAGAAGGATTGTTAAACACGGGCTTGATTGGCACAAGATTTGTTTTTGAAATCACCTAGGGTTCAGAATAACATGAATTTGATGAATCATCAACATAACTATCTAAATATGCCCAAACACACTTAGAGAATTTAGGTCCAATTGCCTTCGGAAAATTTTCCTCAACAACCCAATTGTTAGGAGGGCTGTGATTTGGAATTTGAAAGGCAGTTTTTGGAATACTAGAGTGGGATACCGAGGTCCGATTCAGGTCCATGTTTGTTACATGCATGGAATCGAGATACTTGACAACTATAGGCCGAAACATAGGAATTAATGATGCAAATTGGTCAGAAGTCTCAGGTAAGGGCGACAAAGGCGAGACATGGGTGTCTGAATGTTTGATGTTCGAAATGTCTCCCATAAAAGTTAGGTTTTGTAACTCCTTCAAGGGAAGAGCAATAGGTTTTGGTAACTTACTTCCGAGACCAGGAGCTTTTGACCATGGATGACGAAAATTGTGAGTCGTCCATTCATTTTCTTCAAGAATGTCAATGGAATTATGAAAATCATCTATTTTAGCATTCAGATGTTTATTTTTAGAAATTAAAACATTTCTTTCAAAATAAGTGATTTCACATTTTCCTTTAAGAATTATATATTCATCTTGTAACATTACAAGCTCTCATTCTAAAGACTCGATTTTCAACTTCTTATCCTCAAAACATAATATAAGACGACTTAATTCACTTTCCTTCTTCATTCTAGCTTCTATAGCTAACTTATAGGCTTTGTAAATGATATTCATATCTTATTGGATTTGGGTTAGATATGGTTCGCAAAGAGATAAGTTAAAATTATTATCGTTAATAATAGATTTTACCTATTGAACGATGCTTCTGTCGGTTGGATTGTTGGTAGCCATGTAGCAGTAGTTTGGTTCAACTTCTTCTTCATCTATCTCTGACCTAGATGACTAGTAGCCTCCATCACATTCAATTTTTTCTCGAGCCATAAGACAAATGTTTCTACTAGTGCTTATGTCATCATCATCATTATCACATTCAATTTCTTCTAGAGCTCGACGTGGATAGTAAGCAGAGTCCTTGATTTTCGGTTTCTGTGGGACTTCGGCTAAGAAATAATTGGCAAAGTGGTTTACATGACCACATTGTGATATACAATCTAGGGTTTTCCTGACGTTGTAGTCCACGATGATTCTGAGGTTTGATTTGGTGTACAAATGCTAGGTTTATAAGATGGAGGGTATTCTGAATGTTTGTTTAAAGGTTAAGGGTTAATTTGGTGAGGAGCGTGAACATGGTTATGATATGGATTTGTTATAAGGACAATTGTATTTCATGGAAAGTGAGGCAAACTCTCGTTCAAAACGGAGTTTGGAGTCCATATATCCAGGATTCAGGTCACCAGCTAATTGATAGTTGTTGTTGGTGGGAGCAGGCATGGTTGGAGGTTAGGGATAAATGGAATAACAGTAGAGAGGGGGTCCGAAACAACGATGTTTGGATTTTGTGGATCGTACGAACTGACTAGATTTCACATTTCCCCATCCCTTTTCAAGGCTGTTAATGAACTTAAGGTTGTATTCAAGTGGGGTTCGAACTATGCCATGAGAAGTCATGTTCTTGACGACGATTCAGTATTTTTTTGAGCCTGAGGCAACAGATTCATCAAGTGTTGTAGTGAAATTGTCGAACTCATTGACAACCGGGGTTAGAGGCTTATTTTTCATGTTCTATGACCCCTCGAACAAATCTTGAAGTGTATCCCAAATTGATGTTCTCAAAGAGAGAATGTGGAAAACTAAATACCATTTCGGAAAAGGCAACTTGATCTACATGCAACTTTTCAAGGTCATCAGCAGTGAGAGGTGCTTTACGTTGTTCATCTTGTCCCATGAGAGTTGCAGTAGCATCTCTAAAAATGTTTCGAACTAGAACATGAGGACCTTCTTTAATTGATCTCCAGATAGATTCACCTTTTCCATTTGTAACTAAAAATCTTTCGATTCTGACTTTGTAATGATCATACTTCTCAACAACTAGCAGTGGGGCATGTATAGGGAAACCCACACTATTTGCTATTTGCATTGAGTACATTTATTGAGAATTAGAAGCAGTCATTGAAGTTAAGATATATTAATCAAAAGTGGTATTTAGAAGAACTTTTATCCTAAAAACATAAATTATTGAAATACCAAGGTAATCTCGAATTAACTATAATTTGTTCTTAGGGATTCAATGGACAACCACTCAAGATCTACTACCAATTATGAGAAGAACGATCTGATTGCATGGGAACAAGGGTCAAAAACTCAAACCTTGAGTTAATGCTAAAGATCAATGTCTGCTTCTCATTAAATATGGATTAATGAGTATAGTTAAACTAAAGACAATAAATGAACAAGTAGAATGTTTGAAAGAGTTTTGATTTGAGAGAAAGATGCAAGTTAAGTAAATTCAAATAAATCTATCTGTTGGAGCAACAATCTGTCTCTTATTCTTATCATTAAACACTCATTATATAGCAAAAGGAGAAACACATTACAAACCGGAAAACATACAAAGGATCGGATAATGTCACTACTTCTGATATTTTGATTCTCCAAATAAATAAAAAGACTAAGTCCTAAGAAACGTTACATCACAGAAAAGAAAAGAAAAGTTAATAAATAGAAGGATGGACTGATTTGGACTCATACTCCATTTCGGAACATCTTTTCTTCCAACATACTCTCTACTCCGGACACAATCCTCACATCTGACCACACACTTACTCCAGACCATATTCCACTTCTGACCTAAGGCTGACTTCAGATCTTCTTTGTGTGATTGCTAGAGGTTCACTTCAGGTTCCAACAGCCTAATACTCCTTGAATCTCTCAACATAATGTAGCTTTCATAACGCCACTTGTAATACAATAAAATAAGCATGGCAGGTTGGGAAACCTGGAGAATACAAAGGGATTTCAATCCCACAACGTTATAACGTGTATATATATATATATATATATATATATATATATATATATATATATTAGAACTTGTAAGATACAATTTCACTTCATATAAGCAATTTACCCCACCCCGTTGATCCTCACAATGACAGGATCCATAAACTCGGATCTAAAATAAACGACTTTACCTAATCCATACTCCTGGATCAGGTATGAGCGACTATATCTAATCCATTGTCTCGGATCAATGACAGATGACTATTCCCACTCCATACTATCGGACAAGGGATGAATGACTATGTCTAATCCATGCTCTCGGATTAATGATAAATGACTATTCTCTCTCCTTACTCTTGGACTAAGAACGAATGACTATGTCTAATACATGCTCTAGAATCAATGACAAAATTTTAAATTTCTACCCTCCGTGTATATCTCACCTGTACTCATATGGAAATACTACATGATATGCTTCTTAATTAATTTATGTTTATTCTGTAAGTCCTAATCATCGTATATTATCATGTATGTTCTTAACACATATTTCAGGCAATATCAAATATCTCACACATAAACATATATTTAATACTTTAATTAATACTGGTATTAAAATCATGTTCATGAATGTGACCATGCACTCACCTATTAAAGTCATGACTCGAAACTCAGACAACACTTCACTCCTAGAAATTGTCTTTTCCTATGATGTAACCTAGTGTCATTATCACTAAGTCTTAGTCTAATATTTTTTGCGACTAATTGTTAGTCTAGATTCATAATTAATTCAATGTCTACATCAAGATCTATCAAGTAAGGAACAACCATGTAGGATCATATCGGAGGTGGGGTCCATTTGGTATATAAAGTATATTGTTTGGAAATCCCATTTGAAACACCTCACTAAATCCATCCTAAAAATCATCCCCATAAGTAGATCAATCAGTATAATGACTTGGAATCAATGATAAATCTTGTTTATAGGTTCATAATAACGATAATAAAATTAAACATAAGTTATACTTAAAGTACGGTAAACATAACTCAACTTACATGTGGTTTAGAGAGAAACCAGACTCTATGTGGGAAGACCTTCTAAGCCGAAAACTCTACTTCTCGAAGAGCTCTGCAGCTTTGCTACTAACACCTATGAAGTGCTAGAGAAATGTTCTATGGACCTTTGGGGGTTTGGGTGACAATGGAATTGAAAGGTGTGAAGAAATGAGTGAATTTTGGCTTTATTTATAGTCTGTCCAGGGGCTATTCTTGTTGTGACACATGACTCTCACGTCGTGAGCTTGCGTAGGCACCACGACTTTGCCTGGTGTTGACACATAGCGGAGGACACAGGTAAAACAACCAATCTTAAAAAAAATCGTAACTTTCGCATACAAGTTCGGTTTTAAACATTCTTTATATCCAAGCATACGTATTAACAAGATCTACAACTTCCTTTTGACCCAATCGGCTAATTCTCGACCGATCTTAAATTTTACATTCTAAGAAGATTACACTGTTAATAACCGTATAAAATTCATAACTTCCACATACGAACTCCGTTTTTTATTGTCTTTTTATCATAGAACTAATATTAATGAGATGTTCAATTCTCATTTGGATCATTTGGCTACAAATTGACCAATCTTAAAATTCGATTTCTGAGTTGTATGTTGCTATGTTAAAACTCCAAAAACTCATAATTTCCTCTTACGAAGCAAGATTGGAAGTTCTCTATATGCACACTCTCTACTTAACGTCTACTACGACTTTTATTTAGATCTCTAAGTCTAAAAAGTAATTTATCAAAAATTCACTTTTTACGTTACACAAAGCCGTGTCGGTTTAATCGCAAAATTTCGACGGGTCATAACTTCTTTGTTATTAGTCGGATTTCAGCATTCTTTATATGTACAGAATCCTTGTGATATATACTAAATATTTGGTTAAGATTATTTATGCTAAATAATATTCTACCAAAAAGTTATTTTTGACGCTTATTATCTCTAAATTGACTAGCAAGAATCTGCGGGCATTATAGGTAATACATGTTCTTCTTTTCTCATCGGCTCACCTTCAGCCTCTATCTCATGCTCCTCTGGCTCCATGTCTTCGTCAGGCTCTTCCTCAAAGTTTTACTCAGGGTCTTCCTCTAGTTCAGTAGTATCCATAGGTGGTGGTGCCCCACTATCCGATGGGATAGGATTGTTCATCACATGTATCTATAAGAAATACGAGCCTCCTGTCAGCAGAGAAATCATGGTCTCATCTTCGCATGGTCCAATGATCCTCCATCGGAGTAGTTCGGCCATCCTAAAAGGAATAATTTTTTAAATTTGTTAGTATATTAATCACATATATATCATAAATTTTAAAATTGTGATTGTGTGCTCTGTATTAATTTGTAATTGTATCATGTGTTCCTTAAATCTCCAAGCGTTTAATTTATCAACTACATCTCTTAAGTTGGATAGTGCATCCAGCCACCCCATAACAAAAGCTAGGTGAATAACTATGTTTAGTTATGGTATCACCTATGTACTATTGATCTTAGTTGAGTATTTGATTTAAAATCTTGGGTTTAGATTCTTTTAGGTTTTTGCATAAGTTTTCTAATAGAGGGACTGCATTCATATAACTCTAGATATGTCGATTTTTTTGTGTTCACATTTTTTATTAATTGATGTTTGTAACTTCAGCTCTTGCTAATAAAGCATTAGGCAGTAACCACAGTTGGAGGACAGGCATTTCAGCGTATAGCTTTTATGAAATCGAGTAACCCAAGTGACATGTCTATCCTAACACCATTCCAGTAAGTAGTCCAAATATAGTATAATTAATAATACTTTTTAATTATATTTATAGTTTAAGGGTTATACATACACCTAAAGTCTAAGCCCCAAACTACAGCCATGCTTTCCAAAGAAAGAACTCAGTTCTATATAGTCATTAGCTCTGATACTATCCTGTCACACTCTCGGCCGAAGGCCGAAGCATCACGGTAGCGATGTAATGTTGAATCATAGTTAACATACACATAATGAATTGTACAAAAGTTTAAATAATATTACATGCATCCATAAATATTAGTACAAGGATTACAATGTTTGGAATTCCGAAAGTACGATATTGTAGAACAACTTCAACAAAACGTAATTCAACATAAAACAAAGGTATGAACAGATTGGCTAACAACAAAGACAAAGAATTTTTTTCCCTCATACATGATATATGTACTCCAAGTCCTAAGTTCTTGAGAATACATAAATTTAAAATACATCAACAAAAATTGTTAGTGCGTTCAAAGGTTTTGACTTTACGTACTTTTATAACCAGACGTGTTATATATATATATATATATATATATATATATATATATATATATATATATATATATATATAGGGTTAAGTTCAAATGAGAACATTATTTAATGTAAGAACGTAAGCACATTACTTTATATTACTATTCTACTATGAATTTAATATGTATATTATTGTAGTAATTATAATATGAATATATTCAATTTTATATTGCTATTCTACTATAAAATTTATATATATGTGTAGTAATTTAGTAAATTTTAATGTGAATGTTAAATATGTGATTTTTCATATATTCGGTGATGAATAATGTCATAAAATTATACATACAAAATTTTAATGTGAATTTTAATATATGATTGTTCGTAAATTTGTTGATGAATAATATCATATCGTTGTATATACAAAATTCATAGTAGAATAGTAACATAAAGTAGTGTTCTCACGTTTTCACACTAAATAATATTCTTATTTGAACTTAACCCTATATATATATATATATATATATATATATATATTTGAATATAAAATTATATAAAATAAAATATTTAGCAGCTTATAATCACATACAAGTGAATGTGTTGTTTATATTAATAACTTACTAAATATAAGTTTAAAAAAATAAAATGCATATCATAACATATATTAAGTATTATTTTACTTAATTAATTTAACTGAAACTTGTTAATTTGAGCAAAACATTCCTACTGCATTTAATTCTATCTCAAATCATGAGTACTCAAACAACATATAAACACTATTTCAATTATATCTATATATATATATATATATATATATATATATATATATATATATATATATATATATATATATATATATATATAGTCTAGATCAAATAAGAAGAAAATATTTGGTAGGAAGGTAAGAAGTTTTTTTTCTACATATTTTTTTCCCGAACAAACAAAATGAATCATTAGATGATTCACAAGAAAAAATTCTCAAAAAACATCTCGATGATTCATTTATACAATGATTTTGTTGTTATTCACTAAAATTATCATAAAAATTAATTTTTTCTTAATTTACTTAAAAATGAATCATAAAGATGTTTTTTTTGGGAATTTTTTCTTGTGAATCATCTTACAAATGAATCATCTAGTGATTCATTTATTTTGTTCGTCAAAAAAATGTGTATAAAAAAAACTTCTTACCTTCCTACAAAAAAAAAATTTCTTACCGGATATATATATATATATATATATATATATATATATATATATATATATATATATATATATATATATATATATATATATATATATATATATATATATATATATATATATATACTTGTAGAGTGAACTCCGGATCTATAATGATCCTATAACTAAACTATGTACAAGAAAACCTCTTAAAAAGCACTGCAAAGGGCGGCTGAGAAAATCACTAACGCTTCATCGATGTCATGAAAAATGTATA
The DNA here is from genome assembly GCF_052625555.1 of Lactuca saligna. Classification (NCBI taxonomy): domain Eukaryota; kingdom Viridiplantae; phylum Streptophyta; class Magnoliopsida; order Asterales; family Asteraceae; genus Lactuca; species Lactuca saligna. Next base: position 37,976,948 of record NC_136422.1, read on the forward strand.
AAATCAACATTAATGTCTACCAACTAAGCTGTCAACTCGTATAGATATAGACCACAAGTTTCACGTTCCTTATGGATTAACACTAATATCATAGGGATTTACTAAATTTTCATGTTACTAATTGACGACGAGTACATCTCTTATAGGAAATCCAAAGTTTAAAAGATATAAAAGTGTATGTGTGCATTTAAGTACTAAACTTTAGTTAAAAGTTTATTACACTATTATTTTTTCAATTTGTTTAGAAATCGTAACCCTAGTCTTAAACTTAATTTATATCGTTTTAACAGATTTGACGTTCAAAAATTTTATAAAAGTTTTCTAACAAAAATTAGGCAACATGACGCTGCATTTTTTTACCAAAACAACCGATATGAAATCAACCAATACAAATGTACAGCTTTTAAAGCATACATACATCTTAACAAATATAAAATTGTTTTTTATAATGAGCCATTTGTTTATTGTATAACTCAATTACTATACTTTAGCCATTTAAAACCCAAATATATATATATATATATATATATATATATATATATATATATATATATATATATATATATATATATATATATATATATATATATATATATATATATATATAAAAGTTAATAAGATATGTAAAGTATAACAAGTTTAGATAATATGACTAAAACTAGTTTATATAAAATAAGTAAACATAAAACTTAAAAATAAATGTAAATAATGTAAATGTAAACGTAAATGTTAACAAGAACATAATTAAGCGTAAACATAAACATAAATGTTAATCATAATGTAAGTAACTTAAATATAAACGTAAATGTTAACGAGAATGTAAATAAAGTAAAACATAGACGTAAATGTTAACGAGAATCTAAATAAACGATTAATATGTGTTTCCTCCCACGAAAGCTTAAAAAGTATAAAAGGGAATTGAAGTGCGTGGAGTTTTCGTTTTGAGATTCGGGAATTGTTTCATGATTTCTCAATATTTGATCGGGGGGCTTTTTGATCAAACTGACACTGAAGGCATACTAATCAGCTTGCAAAGAACATGGAAAAAGAGTTTTTCTTCAAACGGGTTTGTCAGAGACCTCGCCGGAAATCCATTATAAGAATTGCAGGTGACCATCTGCATGGTGTTCACTCAACACCTATTGTCATTGTATAACACAACCTTAGCACCCTTAGACACTCTGCCCCCGAACTAAAAATCATTTAGGTACTCAGCCATTTCTTTTCCCACACCATTCATAGCAAGATTGAAAACCAAACATCTCCATATAGTACCTATGAAATTGGACGGATCCTGTTGTTTGGTTTAATTAGAAGTGTGAGAGGAGTGGATGCAATAACCTCTGCCAAAATAGAAGGACATCTTCCCACTAAGCATAAATTAACCATTGCAGTGATATAATGAAGGAGATATGTGTGACAACCCGATATTTCAACTCTTTGTAATGACCTAATAGGTCAAGTATTGTAACCACTTATGAGTAATAAAATGTATAAATAAGTTCTACTTAATTTATTTCTATGATTTAATGTCTTTGAACCATGATCGTACGTAAAAAGATCGCCCAAATCCGACTTCAGATAGCGAAGTTATGAGTTTTCAAAGAAATTCCTTAAAAACGATGGATTGGTATTAAATAATAAAAACAATAATAAAAATAATTTCGGAATTTGCCAACAGAATCTAAACGAAAGTTGTAGATCGTAGTCTCACCTTCGCGGGGATATAAAGAACGTCGAAAACGGAGTTCGTATGAAAGACATATGAATTTTTGAAGTTTGATAAATAATTTAAATATAAATTTTATTAAAAGTTCGGTATTATCCGAGGGAGGAGTCAGCCTAGGGCCGAAGTACGCGCCGCGTACGCTCGAACGCCCCGCGTACTCGAATGGAGGGTCTCGGATCGACCACGTCGCCCTATGCGAAGCTACCGACCCGTCCCATCCGACCCGCGAACCCAGGAACCCGTCCCATCCGACCCGTCCAGTCCGAAGTGCGTAAGCGATGACGTACGGGTATGCGCTGCGTACGCCCGTACGCCCCGCGTTCGGAGGCGGTTCAGCAACCCTATAAAAGGGATGCGAGCCTTTCCGAAAATGTTGTTCATTTCCTCTATTTCTCTCCCAATCTTGCCTCGATTTCCGTGCCCGTTCAAACCCGAAGCTCTGGTCTTTTTGCTCAAGTCTCGAGGGTCGATTTTACTCCCGAGATTCCCGAGAATCCCGAGAAAAATCCGTTTCGCGAGACGAAACTCTGCCCGGTTTTCGAGCTCGCTATCTTCGAATTTCCAAGTGAGTTTCATACCCCTTAATCAACCGTTTTAATTATTTTAAATACTTTTAAATGCTTTATGGGGGGGGGGGGGGGGGGAATACAAGTTAAACACTTATAGTTATTGTTTCGGTCACATGTGACGGCGTTAATCGCATGTGATTAATAACTAAGAAACCAATGATTTTATCACTGTTCAAACTGTTTTACTTCAAAATGTTTTACAAACTCTTTTACTTATCAAATGCTTTATTGTAAACTTTGTTTTACTACTTATAAATTTGCATGCCTATATATGTATAGCTGTATAAATAATGTTTAAAGGGCTTAGGAAAGCCACCTATCCTATTTCCTTTTCCTCGATTTGGATGTGGTCTGGTGGAATTTCGGGTGACTATCCGAGGGTCGTTTCAATATTAGTTATATGTCATATATACGTGTATAGACATAAAGGTACTTCCAATTTTCATGCTTATCAAAACATCATTTGTAAGTTACCATCGGGGTAACACGAGATCATACTACTACGATTTCTAGATCAACGAGTCAGTTCATTCATGAGTCAATATTCATTACTAAGAGAACATATACAACGATACTAGAACGGGTAATATTATATTACATGCATACGAATACTTTAACAATTGTGATCCACTGTATGGGTTCATGTCTTAATTGTCATGACCCGGGTTGTAGCCAGAGTCTCTTGGAGGGAGAGCGTTGAGTTTGCGTATAGATCTATACTGGATTGACTATCCTACACCTTTCTGTTAGCTACAATGGGACCGGCAGGTCTACGGGTGCCAAACATCATAACCTATTTTTCGACTATACGTTGTCGATGTTACCAGTCAATAGTATGGTGCAACTTATCACACGATACCTTAATAAAAACCCGGTTTAAGGTAGTTAGTACCACAGTAGTTCATATAAAACGAAACTATCGTACTACAAGAATTTACCCATTGCATTTTTGGTGATAGCCTCACCTAAACTTAAATGTACAAACTATATTTTGTTAAATGATAGTTACACTTGGGAAATTTCACACTTTTACATCAAACGAGCATACAAACTATTAAGCCTTGGTAAAAGGGGCTACTTTTATACTTTAAACAGAAAATATAGGTTTTTCTGAGAGATTCAAACATTTACAAACACTTACATACATTTACAACTCATACTTGCAACAGGTTCAAAACGTTTTTGATAAACGAACCACGACACTAAAATACTTATGAACTCACCAGCTTAATGCTGATCAAACTCTTTCAAAATAACTTGTATTCTCAGGTCATCAGTAGACAGGTACCGATGCTAGCTTTTGAGAAGATGGAGCAAATTCAAGTCTCATCATACTATTTTGATATACATTATATTTTTGGCGTCTAAAAACTGTACGGAACACACTTGTATTAAAATGTTTATATTTAATGCAATGGATGATGTTGTTTGCTTATTTACAATTACTGTGTTGTGATACTACACATGACGTCCTCCGCCCCAGAATGTTTCCGCCATTCTTGGTTTTGGGGTGTGACAGATTGGTATCAGAGCATTGTTTATAGTGAAGCAAGTATATCAACCCATAAAAGATATACTAAACTATAAACCCATTTGGGATTAAAACACTCTGACCAGGAGTTTATACTTTAAATAGTTAATTAAGTATACTAGTCTGCATTCATGCTAAAACCGGTGTCACAACGACAAAAACAAAAGTATTACGATTGTTAAAAATCACAGGTAAGCTAGGGGATGTATGGTCAGTCCTGGGAATGGCATAGCCTGATCAACTATGCTGGTCCGAGGAGTGATTAGCATATGCCCTAGAATAGTTGTGATGTGTTAACAAGTCTAAAAACTTACCAACAATGCCACAAAAAGATCGGTGGAACTTAAAACTTAAAATACTATAGGCGTATTTTGTGCTATTAACTACATACATACTATATCTTTATACCTCTCTTCTCACGTAGATTTAAATGGCTGGATTCCGTCACGACAACCCGTACTTTCCAAATGAAGGCAACATAGGAAGGCTCGAAACAGAGTCTGACGATGAACACCAAATTCCGTTGGATGATCATCAAGCTGAAGGCTTCTCAGATAGATCAGACTCTGAGCCTGAAGTCAACAACCTACCACTCGTAGGTCAACCCCCGAACAACAACCCTCGACCAGCTTTTCCAGATCCTACTCCCCTATGGGCAAACCACTTGAACCGTTGGAGTGAAGAACAGGGTCAACCCTTACCATACTTTGGGGACCGAAGCTTTCACAACGTCAGCAATGGTGGCTCTGCTGACCGAGCCCTGCCTGTCATTATCCGCAGGATAGCTCGTAATGTCGAGCAAGGTAGAGCAGCCATCGACCGAGTCATGGAAATTGATGCCAACTCAGGTGTCAACATAGTCCGCATCCGCCGTCTTGAAGAAGACATGGAACGGACCCGGAGAACCAATGGAACCCTACATCAACATCTGGTTGCCTCTCAAGCTGAAGTCATGGAACTCCGAACTCGCCAAAGTGCTCATGAGCAACACCTTCAAGAGATGGACCGTCAAATGAGAGACCTTAGGGTCCTCCTAAGGAATATTCGTCGCCGTTAGATGATGTCTAGTACATCATTATCTTTTGGGTTAAAGATTTGCCTTTAACATATATGCTCTAAGTAGCACTTGTATGTAAAATATTCCTAACTCTCAGTACTCTAAGTAGGAATCTAAGAACTGTCAAACTTTTCTATGTGGTATGATGTAAGACCTACTGTTAGGTCAATTTTCATTAAACTCATTACATCAGTAATACCAGTATTATTGAAATCTATCTAAATTGTGGGAAAAATCTATACATTTGTGTTTTCCTACTAACATTTTTTTTTTGTTGTGATTTCAAACACTCATACAACTGTTGGGCTATGGTTATTTAGTCCATGTATCACTCTCACGTTGCTTACAAATTGATTCTTACCATTTTCTTACCTTTATAAACTTATAGCTGAAGGATGCCTCCTCGCAAATCTCCCAGGAATAATCCTGCACCACCACCTCCACCGCCTCCGGTCATCGATACTGCAGCCCTAAATGCTGCCGTAGCTGCAGCAGTGGCAACTGCCATGGCTCAGTATCACTCTTCTGATGCCAGCAGAGGTGGAACCCCGGTGGAATCAATTCCAGTTGAAACCCCTGTGCGCTCGAGAGAGTGCTCTTACAAGGATTTCACCAACTGCAAGCCGAAGTCCTTTCATGGGACCGGCGGAGTCATTGCTCTCTCGCAATGGTTCGAGAAGACTAAAGCAGTCTTCGAAATATGTTCATGCCATGCTGCGAGCAAAGTGAAATACGCCGCATGCACTTTTGAAGGAAAGGCCCTAACGTGGTGGAACGGCCACGTTAAATCTCTAACTCTTGTCGTAGCCAACGACATAGGCTGGGAAACGATGAAAGACCTCATGATTGAGGAATATTGCCCGAGGGGCGAGATCCAGAAACTAGAGCAGGAACTGTGGAGCCTGACCATGAAGGGCACCAATATTGTTGCTTACACCGCCAGATTCAGCGAACTGGTGGCCCTCTGCCCCAACATGGTTCCCACTGAGGGGAAAAAGATCGAAAGGTACATATGGGGGCTTGTACCTCCGTATCAGGGGAATGTCCTAGCATCAAACCCCGCTACCTTCGACAGTGCCAAACGGTTGGCACAACGACTCATTGACCACGGAGTCAAAACCCCTGAAACCACAACCACCCTAGCCATCCCGGAATTCTCCAAACCCGCTGATACGAAACGGAAATACTGGGGTGAAAAGAAGAAGCAACAGACGGTCAGGAAGCAGCAAATTGTGGCGATACATGCCGCAATAACCCCTGCTGCTACAACTACTCCGGTGGGTGGGTATGCTGGAAGATCGCCCAAGTGCAACAAATGCAACTACCACCACAATGGCCCCTGCCAGGAAATGCAGTGCTCTAACGGCCACAGGAGAGGACACACAGTCCGATTCTGTAAATCTCAGGCGAGACCGATCACCCAAGTCCCCGGCTCTGGCGCGAGCCCGACATGCTATGGATGTGGCGAAACAGGCCACTATAAAAGGGACTGCCCCAAGACGAAAAATGCTTGCGTAACAGGGAGGGTACTAGCGATAGGCCACGGAGAGGCAGTAGCTGACCCGACAGTAGTAACTGGTACGTTCCTCCTCGATGGCTCCTATGCATGCATTCTATTCGATAGTGGAGCGGAGCGAAGCTTCGTAAACCATAAATTCACTCGCATGCTTGCTCAACCACCACACGCACTCAAAGAACTATTCACGGTGGAAATGGCTAATGGAAAAACCGAAAGTACGAGTAGCATATACCTAGGTTGTACCCTAACTTTAGATAACCATTCATTCCCAATCGACCTCATGCCAGTCTCAATAAAAAGTTTCGACGTTATCATTGGCATGGATTGGTTAAGCCTTCATCGCGCCGACATCATGTGCTATGAGAAAGCAGTCCGTCTAAACCTCCCGTAAAATGAAACTCTTATAGTCTACGGCGACAAACCTGGTACGAGTCTTCGCATTATATCAAGTATTCAAGCACAGAAATATCTGCGCAAAGAATACCATGCATTCCTTGCTCACGTCGTCGACACAAGCCTTGAAACGAAAGAACTAAAGAACATCCCGGTAGTGAGCGACTTTCCCGACATTTTTCCAGAAGAACTACCCGGGTTACCTCCGCAACGACAGGTCGAGTTCAGAATCGACTTGGTCCCAGGAGCTACTCCAGTAGCCAAGTCGCCCTATCGTATAGCACCAGCTGAGATGCAGGAACTCTCTGGTCAACTTAACGAACTGCTCAGCAAAGGCTTTATAAGACCAAGTTTCTCACCTTGGGGAGCACCGGTCTTGTTCGTTAAGAAGAAAGACGGATCATTCCGCATGTGTATTGACTACAGAGAACTCAACAAACTGACGGTCAAGAATCGTTACCCGCTGCCTCGCATAGACGACCTATTCGACCAACTGCAAGGGGCGAACTATTTTTCCAAGATTGATCTGAGGTCCGGATATCACCAGTTACGAGTACTAGAGGAGGATGTTCCAAAGACAGCCTTCCGAACCCATTACGGACACTACGAGTTCGTGGTGATGCCCTTCGGATTGACCAACGCGCCAGCAGTCTTCATGGATCTGATGAATAGAGTATGCCGACCTTATTTGGATCAGTTCATCATCGTTTTCATTGACGATATCCTGATCTACTCCAGAAGTAAGAAAGAGCATGGTGATCACCTGCGACAAGTTCTAGAGACGTTACGAAAAGAGAAGCTTTATGCGAAGTTCTCGAAATGTGAATTTTGGATTCGGAGGGTCGAATTCTTAGGACACGTGGTGAGCGAAAAGGAATCCACGTAGACCCATCCAAAATTAGAGCTATTGAGAACTGGTCAGCACCTAAGACACCGACAGAAATTCGTCAATTTCTAGGTCTTGCTGGCTACTACCGCAGATTCATTCAAAACTTCTCCCGAATAGCGAAACCTCTTACAACCCTGACCCAGAAAGGCATGACCTTTGACTGGGAAGAGAAACAAGAAGAAGCGTTCCAAACACTCAAACGAGCCTTGTGCACCGTACCAATATTATCCCTGCCCGAAGGAATAGAAGACTTCGTAGTCTATTGCGATGCATCGAATCAAGGGCTCGGATGTGTCCTAATGCAGCGAGGTAAGGTCATCGCCTATGCCTCGAGACAGTTGAAGACACACGAGGTTAACCACACGACCCATGACCTTGAACTAGGAGCAGTGGTGTTTGCTCTGAAAATCTGGAGACATTACTTGTATGGAACGAAGAGCACTATCTTTACCGACCACAAGAGTTTACAACACATTTTCGATCAAAAGGAGCTCAATATGAGACAACGAAGGTGGGTCGAGCTACTCAGTGATTACGAATGCGATATTCGTTATCATCCGGGTAAAGCCAACGTAGTAGCAGACGCCCTGAGTCGGAAGGAATATTCTGGTCGAAAAATCAAGTCATTGTCAATAACCATCCATTCACACTTGTCTAAACAAATTCAGACGGCCCAACTCGAAGCCATGAAACCTGAAAATGTGACGAGTGAATCCCTCAGAGGAATGGACAAGAATCTAGAAGCCAAGGGTGACGGAACCTTATATTTCATGGATCGGATCTGGACACCGAAACACGGTGGTTTCCGAGACTTGGTCATGACCGAGGTGCACAAAACTCGGTATTCCGTCCACCCAGGTTCAGATAAGATGTATCTGGATCTTAAAAAGCTATACTGGTGGCCTAATATGAAAGCAGAGATTGCTACCTTTGTGAGTAAATGCCTTACTTGCGCAAAGGTTATGGTCGAGTATCAGAAACCCTCTGGTTTATTACAACAACCCGAGATCCCGGAATGGAAGTGGGAGCGGATCACTATGGATTTCATTACCAAGTTGCCCAAGACAACGGGTGGACTTGACACCATATGGGTCATCGTCGATAGATTGACCAAGTCTGCACACTTCCTACCTATCAAAGAAACCGACAAGATGGAGAAGCTGACCAGGACATACATTAGGGAAATCGTACGGCTACATGGTGTGCCTATATCTATTATCTCTGATAGAGATAGTAGGTTTACCTCAAGATTTTGGCAATCACTACAACATTCCCTGGGAACAAGGCTAGACATGAGTACAGCCTACCATCCTCAGACCGACGGACAGAGTGAGAGAACCATCCAAACTCTGGAAGATATGTTGCGAGCCTGCGTGATTAACTTTGGGAAGGCATGGGATACTCATTTACCCCTTGTCGAGTTTTCCTATAATAACAGTTATCACACGAGCATCAAGGCTGCTCCGTTTGAAGCCCTCTACGGCCGAAAGTGCAGATCCCCTCTGTGCTGGGCTGAGGTTGGTGATACCCAACTAGCAAAGGGGCAAGCTTCCGACGTTACTCTTACCGGTCCGGAAATCATCCGGGAAACGACAGAGAAAATCGTTCAAATCCGTGAACGATTGAAAGCCTCTAGAGACCGACAGAAGAGCTACGCAGATAAACGAAGGAAACCTTTGGAATTTCAGGTGGGGGACCGAGTCCTTCTCAAGGTCTCACCCTGGAAGGGCTTGATACGCTTCGGCAAGCGTGGGAAGCTAAATCCAAGGTACATAGGGCCTTTCGAGATTCTTGCAAGAGTCGGCCCTGTAGCTTACAAACTCGATCTACCAGGCGTACTTCGTAACGTACATTCTACATTCCACGTATCTAACTTGAAAAAGTGTATATCCGACGAGACTCTCGTAATTCCACTCGACGAAATCGTGATCAACGAGAGCCTCAATTTTGTGGAGGAACCAGTGGAAATCATGGACCGTGAGGTCAAGAGAACAAAGCAAAGTCGCATACCCATCGTGAAGGTTCGCTGGAACGCTAAGCGGGGACCTGAATTCACATGGGAACGCGAAGATCAGATGCAACGCAAGTACCCACATCTGTTTCCCTAGTCCACAAGTGTTCTCTTACTTATAATTTCGGGACGAAATTCCCTCTAACGGGGGGATGATGTGACAACCCGATATTTCAACTCTTTGTAATGACCTAATAGGTCAAGTATTGTAACCACTTATGAGTAATAAAATGTATAAATAAGTTCTACTTAATTTATTTCTATGGTTTAATGTCTTTGAACCATGATCGTACGTAAAAAGATCGCCCAAATCCGACTTCAGATAGCGAAGTTATGAGTTTTCAAAGAAATTCCTTAAAAACGATGGATTGGTATTAAATAATAAAAACAATAATAAAAAAAATTTCGGAATTTGCCAACGGAATCTAAACGAAAGTTGTAGATCGTAGTCTCACCTTCGCGGGGATATAAAGAACGTCGAAAACGGAGTTCGTATGAAAGAGATATGAATTTTTGAAGTTTGATAAATAATTTAAATATAAATTTTATTAAAAGTTCGGTATTATCCGAGGGAGGAGTCAGCCTAGGGCCGAAGTACGCGCCGCGTACGCTCGAACGCCCCGCGTACTCGAATGGAGGGTCTCGGATCGACCACGTCGCCCTATGCGAACCTACCGACCCGTCCCATCCGACCCGCGAACCCAGGAACCCGTCCCATCCGACCCGCGAACCCAGGAACCCGTCCCATCCGACCCGTCCAGTCCGAAGTGCGTAAGCGATGACGTACGGGTACGCGCTACGTACGTCCGTACGCCCCGCGTTCGGAGGCGATTCAGCAACCCTATAAAAGGGATACGAGCCTTTCCGAAAATGTTGTTCATTTCCTCTCTTTCTCTCCCGATCTTGCCTCGATTTCCGTACCCGTTCAAACCCGAAGCTCTGGTCTTTTTGCTCAAGTCCCGAGGGTCGATTTTACTCCCGAGATTCCCGAGAATCCCGAGAAAAATCCGTTTCGCGAGACGAAACTCTGCCCGGTTTTCGAGCTCGCTATCTTCGAATTTCCAAGTGAGTTTCATACCCCTTAATCAACCGTTTTAATTATTTTAAATACTTTTAAATGCTTTATGGGGGGGGAATACAAGTTAAACACTTATAGTTATTGTTTCAGTCACATGTGACGGCGTTAATCGCATGTGATTAATAACTAAGAAACCAATGATTTTATCACTGTTCAAACTGTTTTACTTCAAAATGTTTTACAAACTCTTTTACTTATCAAATGCTTTATTGTAAACTTTGTTTTACTACTTATAAATATGCATGCCTATATATGTATAGATGTATAAATAATGTTTAAAGGGCTTAGGAAAGCCACCTATCCTATTTCCTTTTCCTCGATTTGGATGTGGTCTGGTGGAATTTCGGGTGACTATCCGAGGGTCGTTTCAATATTAGTTAGATGTCATATATACGTGTATAGACATAAAGGTACTTCCAATTTTCATGCTTATCAAAACATCATTTGTAAGTTACCATCGGGGTAACACGAGATCATACTACTACGATTTCTAGATCAACGAGTCAGTTCATTCATGAGTCAATATTCATTACTAAGAGAACATATACAATGATACTAGAACGAGTAATATTATATTACATGCATACGAATACTTTAACAATTGTGATCCACTGTATGGGTTCATGTCTTAATTGTCATGACCCGGGTTGTAGCCAGAGTCTCTTGGAGGGAGAGCGTTGAGTTTGCGTATAGATCTATACTGGATTGACTATCCTACACCTTTCTGTTAGCTACAATGGGACCGGCAGGTCTACGGGTGCCAAACATCATAACCTATTTTTCGACTATACGTTGTCGATGTTACCAGTCAATAGTATGGTGCAACTTATCACACGATACCTTAATAAAAACCCGGTTTAAGGTAGTTAGTACCACAGTAGTTCATATAAAACGAAACTACCATACTACAAGAATTTACCCATTGCATTTTTGGTGATAGCCTCACCTAAACTTAAATGTACAAACTATATTTTGTTAAATGATAGTTACACTTGGGAAATTTCACACTTTTACATCAAACGAGCATACAAACTATTAAGCCTTGGTAAAAAGGGCTACTTTTATACTTTAAACAGAAAATATAGGTTTTTCTGAGAGATTCAAACATTTACAAACACTTACATACATTTACAACTCATACTTGCAACAGGTTCAAAACGTTTTTGATAAACGAACCACGACACTAAAATACTTATGAACTCACCAGCTTAATGCTGATCAAACTCTTTCAAAATAACTTGTATTCTCAGGTCATCAGTAGACAGGTACCGATGCTAGCTTTTGAGAAGATGGAGCGCATTCAAGTCTCATCATACTATTTTGATATACATTATATTTTTGGCGTCTAAAAACTGTACGGAACACACTTGTATTAAAATGTTTATATTTAATGCAATGGATGATGTTGTTTGCTTATTTACAATTACTGTGTTGTGATACTACACATGACGTCCTCCGCCCCCGAATGTTTCCGCCATTCTTGGTTTTGGGGTGTGACAATATGATAGGAAGTAAAGCGAATAAATAGCAAAAAAACTATAAGCACACACGACACAGTATTTACATGGTTCAGTCAAGGTGACCTACGTCCACATCCAAGGGGGAGTATTCTTTTATTTCTGAGCTCTCAAACAGAGCTTACAAGTATAATGACATAGAGATTCTCATATCACTCAAGAATTCAAGATTTAAAATGACCTAGCATGCATCCTTATTTATACCTGAGGGATCAGACCTAAAACCCTAATGGGACAAGACCATTGGATCAGACCATGAATTGAGGCAACCGATCATATTCTGCCATGCAGCATCTTCTGGAAAAGCGCAACAAGTGTATGGATAGCACCACAGGCTTCAAGTATGGAACAAGAACATCATGATTGGTTCTACAACACCACCTTGACGAAACATGAACAAACATGGAACAACAAGGTCATGCATGGTGCAAGAGCATACTCTATGGGTCAACATGAATATCTCATGGTGCAGGAGGGAGTCGTCGTGGTGCAAGAGGGTGTATAATGGCGCAAGAAGGAATGCTCATGGCGTAAAAACATCCTTCTTGTCTCATCCCTTCAACATATGGCGCAACAAGGTTCCCTTGTTGCTCCATATCACTCCCAAGTGCTCCAAACCTCTTCCAGATGGTCCAGACCCCCTTCTGTATGATCAATTCCTTTAGAACTTGATCCGTTCCTTTGTCAGATAATCCATTCCTTTCTCAGATGATTCGTTCCTTGGTTACATGTTTCATGAACCCTAAGTGTTCCATCGAGTTCCAAGTGCTCCAAATGCTCCATAAACATAATCCAAATGCTCGATTCACATATAACAATCTCCAGCTTGACTTGAGTATCCTTTGAAATCCACCTTGAACAAGAACTTCCTCTCCCATCTTGCCATTCCTCCCAGATGGGACCTACCACCTGCGAACATCAACTAAGTCCAAGCAAAGCATGAACTTCTCCATGGGTAACATATTTGTCAAGATATATGTTGGGTTGACCTTGGTATCCATCTTTATTATTTAAAACTTGTCTCATTCCAGAATATCTCGAATGAAATTATACCTATCATCGATGTGCTTTGTCTTCTCGTGATACACATGGTTCTTTGCAAGACTTAAAGCACTTTGAATATCATAATACAAGACAGGATTTTTCACCTTCAGACCAAGACTCTGAATAAGCCCTTGAAACCATATCTCCTCCTTTATTCCTCTCGTCATGGACATGTACTCAGATTCAACTATGGACAAAGAAATCGTATCTTGTAACGTTGACTTCCAAATGAAAACACGTCAGAATAAAGTAAATATGTAGCACGTCCATGACCTGTGCTTCAATAAGTCACCACCATAACCAGATTCAGCATATCCTACCAAGTCGCTCTTCGTATTTTATCCACACACGAAGAAAACATATGTCGTTCCCTTCAAGTGTTGCAATATCCATTTTATAGCTTCCCAGGTCTTCCATGGATTACTAATAAACTTGCTAACCACAGTAATTACATGAGCCTAATCAGGTTTGGTACAAACCATAGCATATATGAGACTTCTAACAGCACTCGAGTACGGAACCCTACTCATGTACTTCCTTTCTTGATTAGTAGTGGGTATAGTTTTTGGACCAAGCTTAAAGTGAACCAGCAAAGGAGTTCCAACTAGCTTGGACTGATCACAAGTGAAGGATTGTAGAACTTTCTCAATGTACTTCTGTTGAGAAATACGCACCCGCCCTGCTTTTCTATCCCTTATTATCTATATTCCATTTATCTTCTTTGTGAAGGGTTTTGAGCATTCTAACACTCCTATGGTGTACATGCAACCCTAGAAACCTTGGATCTATGTTTTCTCTAAAAGACATGCAAATAATAACTTTACGAGGTCTACATCCTAACTAGAATGTTATGGGGTACTTGAATCATAAAACACTAGTAGAATTACGTACCTTTTAGTAATGGTTGATTACTTGGAGTTTGAGAACCTAGCACCAATAATGTGGATGCCTCAAATGGAAGTCACAAATTACAACAAACTTTGGAAACTTGAGAGAATGGTAGCACACTTCTAGAAATCGGCCACACCTTAGTTCTCACACACACTAGTGCCATTTCAAGTGCCAAGGGCCCCTTTATATAGCATGGTGGATTAGGGTTACATTCATGTAAACCCTAATACCCATGACCTTTCATTTCCATGAGATCTGTGGGTTAAAGCTCCATGGAATTTCCATGCAAGCCTAGCACATTCTAAATAAGCAATAGCTCACACTATATAAATACAAGAGCCCATATTTAATTAGTCACCTTTTTTATCACCAAATTAATTCTACATCAATATTAATTAAATAATATGATTTCATATTAATATATTAGAACTTATAATATATTAATAAATCATAAACATACTATTCTTAAAGATTATCCATAAATTGTTTGGGTGAAGTGCAACCCAAATGGACCATGTCGGGTCGGGTCAAGTACATCTCAAATATATTTAGGGACTTAGACACCTTATCCAACTGTCTCCCACTTGGATAAGTCTAGTAACTATAGTTGCAAGCATGACTTCCGGAACCGACCGACAATCGTATATCTTAAAACTCTGTTGAACTATGAAGCGGCATTTTAGATAAGTTATCGTAAAATCCTTTGTTCTAGATATCAGCTGGACGAATACATGGAACAATGTTGTACTTATTGTCCACAAGTTTGTTTCCCAATTTCTAATTTGTTTGACATAGAACTTAATTGAACACATCAATTTTGTTTTGACCGAGCCTAATACATAGCTCAAAACAAAATCATCAAGTGGCCCAGATATCGATTCTAATCCAAGAAGGAACGAATAAACTTCAACTCATATGCTTGTTCTACTATTTGTCGAATTATACATAAAGGTACGTTTTATGACATCAAGTTACTGATGCGTTTTCGTACAATCAATGCATCAACAACTCATAGGCAAAAACTCATATTTCTAGGTTTGAAGACTTATATGATATTACCGTCTCACAATCACTTGAGATAAATTCTATGAAGTGATATAAGTGAGCGTGGGTTGAATCCAATACTTAGAACATATGAGCACTCATGAATGTTGTAGCAACTCTTGCTATGTTCAACACCTTAGACATCTACAAGCCAACTTCATGACAATCTTGATTTGTGTCTATTTCCAACATATGACCGACTGTGGAGAATTTGAATAATGTGATATACCATAACATAATTATTCTGGAAGTCAAAACATGCAAAAATGAAATCATAGTAAACGATTGACGAAAGATGGCAACAGTTTACTTATGAATAAACAACAACTTTTATTTATCATCAAATGTCAATTACACTTTACAAATTTTAAAAGTTATCTAATTAGTAAAACTAATATCGTCCTTTATCCCGGTGTGCCTCACATGTTGCAAATGCCTAACCCTAGTAAGTCCCTTCATGAGGGGATCTGATGGGTTCTCCTCTGACGATATCCTCTTTTCTAAGAGGAGTCCTTCTTCTATATTATGTCTTATGAAATTATATTTGCTGTCAATGTGTCTAGATCTGCCATGATCTCTCGGTTCTTTGGCTAAGGCAACTGCACTATTGCTATCACAGAAAATATCCATAGGCTTCTTTATCACTGGAACAACTCCAAGGTCTCCGATGAAGTTCCTCAGCCATATTGCCTCCTTCGCTGCTTCGCTCTCTGCTATGTACTCTGATTCACATGTTGAATCAGCTACCGTCTCCCGCTTGGAACTTTTCCAATTAATTTCTCCTCCATTCATGGTAAAGACCCAGCCCGACTAAGAGCAAAAATTATCCCTATCAGTTTGAAAGCTAGCGTCAGTATACCCCACAATTCTCAAGTCATCACTCCCACCAAGGGTAAGAATCCAATCCTTATTCCTTTGCAGTTACTTAAGAATGTTCTTTACCACATTCCAGTAAGCCTTGCTAGGATTCCCTTGATATTTTTTGACCATGCTCAAAGCAAAAGCCACGTCAGGGCAAGTACAATTCATATCATACATGATCGAGCCAACAGCGAAAGCATATGGTAATCGACTCATCTCAGCTATCTCATCCTTTGTACTCGGGCTCTGAGCCTTGCTCAGTTTGGCATTATATTGGATCAGTAGGTCACCTTTCTTGGAATTCTGCATGTTGAACCTTTTCAACACTTTGTAAACATAGGTGCTTTGACTAAGTCCAATTAGTCTATTACTCATTTCTCTTAATATCCTTATCCCTAGGATATAGGCAGCTTCTCCAAGGTCCTTAATAGCGAAACACTTCCCAAGCCAGGACTTAACCTCTTTCGAAGATAGGATGTCATTTCCCATGAGTAAGATGTCATCCACATTGTTGAAATAGTGTCTAAGGCTGCAACTATATTAGGCAAGTATTTGACCCGATTGTGCATGGTCCTTTTGGGTTGCCTTCACCATAGCAACTTGATAGGATGATTTATTAAGAGAGAGTAAATATTATTAGTATATTATGAGAATGATATAAAGAATAATATATTAATATAAGTCATAGAATTAATTGGAATTAATTTGGTGACTTAAAGAGATTAATTAAATAAGAGGGTATAAACTGTCAATTGCTTGATAGTTACACTTTAGACTATAAATCCTTATGGAAGATAGGTTGGACGATTTCTAAGGCTAGGATAAGCCAAAATCATCCATGGGGTTATCAAGGAAAGGATATGGATTAACTTAAAGTCTAAGTTATCCAATTAGGGTTTAAGTTGTAAACCTTAAGATACTCTGGCCGAATTCCTCCCCTCTCCTCTCTCTCAAATCATCCTCTTTGCTAGTTGGTGTTTATAAGCCATTAGAGGAGTGACAATTGTGACTCTAGAAGCTCCAAGACAACAAGATCAACAAGGAATCCAAAGGTATGATTCTAGATCTGTTTCAATATTGTTATTACACCTAAATAGTCATTAGAAGTCTTGGATTCAAAGCATGTTTGATTAGAAAGCCTAGATCGAAGCATTAGGGTTTAGCATGCGCACATAGGAAAGTTCTTATGGCTAAAACCCATCACACATACAGTACCAAAAAGCTAACTATACTCCCACTAGTTCTGACATACACAAGACTCCTCTTCGCTTCTCGAAAAGCCAAACTCTTCAACTTTCTCATCAACACAAAGGTTCCTGCTCTAAGATGCTTGTTTCAATACATAAATGGATTTCTCAAGCTTACACACTCTATCAGGGTACTTTGCACTGACAAAACCCTCTGGATAACTCATGTAAACATCCTCAGCCAACTTTCCATTAAAGAAAGCGGTTTTGACATCCATTTTCCATATTTCATAATCATGAAATGCAACAATAGCTAGCATAACCCTAATAGACTTAATCTTTGCTACTGGTGAGAAGGTTTCATCATAATCAACTCCGTGAGTTTGATTGAAAGACCTTCGCAATTAGTCGTGCCTTATAAGTGTGCACTTTTCCACCCATGTCGATATTCTTCTTCAAGATCCATTTGCACCCGACCACCTTACGACCCGATACATTGTCAACCAAGTTCCAAACTTGATTGTCAAATATGGATTGAATCTCGTTGTCCATATCCTCTTTCCATTTAGAAGACTCAGGGCCTGCCATGGCTTCCCTATAGCTATTAGGTTCATCCAAATTTACCAGTGTGCTATCACTAATAAATGTATCACCTTCCGTAGTAATACGGAAACCATAGTAATGCTCAATCGCTTTCCTAACTCTCGTGGAACGCCTCAGAGGTAAAAACTCGTAATCAGATTAATAGGAGTTTACTCCTCAGGTTGATTGCTACGATTTGAGGTTCCTTAACCACTTGAGTCTTGAATTTCTTCAAGGTCAATTTGCCTCCCACAGTTTCCTTGGCTTATGAACTCCCTCTCACGAAAGTCTCCTCTCCTTGCTAAAAAGACCACATTATCACTGGGTTTGTAGAAGATGTAACCAAAGGATTTTTGTGGGTAGTCTATGAAAATACACCTCTCACTTCGAGGTTCGAGCTTATCGTGAGTCTTGCGCCTCACGAAAGCCTTACAACCCCAAATATTGATATGGTCCAAATTGGGAACTTTCCTAGTACACATCTCATGAGGTGTTTTGGAAACCTTTTTGGTAGGGACTAGATTAAGGATATGGGCGGCAGTCTCTAAGGAATACCCCCAAAATGATTGGTAGCGAAGCTCGACTCATCATGGAATGAACCATGTCCATCAAGGTTCAATTACACCTATCAGCCACACCATTAAGATGTGGTGTTTTTGGAGGTGTGAATTATGAGACAATCTCACATTCCTTAAGAGAGTCAAGGAACTCTATAATAAGATACTCACCACCTCGATCGGATCGAAGCATCTTAATGTTCCTGCCCAACTGATTCTCCACGTTCTGTTTAAACTCATTGAATTTTTCAAAGGTTTCTGACTTATGCTTGATTAAGTAGACATATCCATATCTACTATAATCATCAGCAAAATTCACATAGATTAGTTAGCATCCCTTTTGGCGGTTCTGAAGGGTCCACACACATCAGTATGTATGAGGTCCAACAAACCCTCACCCCTAGCACAAGTACCGGTGAAGGGTGATTTTTTTAGTTTTCTAAGCAAACAAGATTCACAACTATCATCCGACTTTAAGTCAAATGACTCCAATACTCCATCCTTATGGAGTTGGCCTATACGTTTCTTTCTTACATGTCCAAGAAGACAAAGTCATATTGATTCTTTATCCAAGTTAGTGGAAGAATCAATACACAACCCATTATTTCCTAGGTTATCAACAACCGACACAGTTTCATATACACCATCACAATGTAATGCTTTAAAATAAAGAAAATTATTAAAGAAAACATTAATACCACCACGTTCATTATCAAACAAAATGGTAAACCCTTGTTTGCACAAACCATGAAAGGAAATAATATTTCTTCCCATTTTAGACAAGTAACAACATTTATTCAAATCTAACACTAACCCACTACTTAGCGACAAAGAATAAACTCCAATCTTGGTGACAGGTGAAGCTTTTCTATTCCCCATAATTAAGTTTATCTTCTCATGCTCCACATTCACACTTCTTAGTCCCTGCAAATCAGAACATATACGAATACCACAACTGTATCAAGGACCCAAGAATTAGAATGGGGTGATTTATTATACAATATAGTGTAAATACCTGCATGGTTGGGTTTCACTTTCCCATTCTTAAAATCTTGCAGGTACTTTGGGTAGTTTCGCTTCCAGTGTGACTTTTCATGGCAATATAAGCATTCAACCTCTTTAGGGTTAGCAGAAGGAGTGACAGAACCTCTCTGGGTTCCACTTCAATAGGAGCCATCAAGGGACTTTCCCTTGGTACCCTTCAAAGGGCTCTTCCTCTTCTTTCCTTTGCCTTGTCTGATTGCCAAGACAGGGCTCATGGTAGGAGTAGGAGTGGTAAAAACTGATTTACCTTTATGACCACTTTCGGCGGTATTCAAAAGTCCTTGAAGTTTGTTGAGTGTAACTTCTTCCTTGTTCATGTGGTATGTCATTCGGAATTGATCATAGCAAGAAGGTAAGGAGTACAAAATGATGTCAATTTCCAACTCCTCAGCTAAGTTGACATTTAGTTTTAGATAAATGGTCCACATACCTTTGCATTTTCTATAAGTGGCCTATGATGGGTTCACTATCCTCCATCCGGGTTGTTATCATGGAAGAGATGATGCCATACCTCTCTTGACGAGCACTTTGATGGTATCGGTCCATCAAGTCCTTGTCCATCTAAAAATGGTAATAGTCCTCATAGGACTTTTGGAGCTCGACTGTCATCGTGGCCAAGATGATACATGCCACTTTAGTGGAATCTCTCTCATGATTTTGAAATTCAACGATATCCTCTGGATTAGAAGACGACTCATCAAGTTCCTTAAGCTCCTTGTCTAGGACATATTCATTGTCCTCGTAACGAGTCACCATCCTGATGTTTCGGATCCAATCCATAATGTTGGAACCATCGAAGATGACTCTCCCACAAAGGTTCATGAGAGAGAAGGAGCCGGTAGGGTTTAAGCCAGAAGCATCATTGTTGCAACACATCTGAAAAAGAAAGAGAAGTTTAGATTAGATATAAAGATAGTCCTTAATAAGATACCCAAATGTAATATTATGGCTAGGACCCAACATAATATTTTATAACTTAGAATAGGGATGTCGTAATCCAAGCTATAAAATATTTGAAGGTAGGTGAATGACGATTCACCAATTTCCACCATGAAAAACAAAATAAATTGTTAGGTTTTAATTGGTTTTGAAACTCCTTAATTATTTTGAGATTCATTGAACTTTTCAATAGCATGTTTCAATCTCGAGTATGCCCTCCAATTTTTGTGACTAGGATGCTGAGGATCACAAAACAAGGTGTTAAATAACAATGCAAATTACTTGGTACTCTTAATGTTTATCACCTAACTGATGTGCCAGTTAACCACATGCACTCCACCGATCTATTATAAACCTTAAGCCACCCTTTACCTACCTTTTTAAGTCTAGGTTAGTGTGCTAGTGAACCACACATGCTCCACTAATGACTTAAGCAAAGTGCAAAGTGTAATTTCATGGGTTAGCACCATATTCACAGTTTCCTAAAGTAACTAAGATTGAGAATTTATAAAAACATTTAGTTACTTTACAATGATCATACTTGTAGTGAGGATTAAAATCATTGTCCTACCCATTAAGCTAACGACCCTCCACCAGTCAAGGAAGCGGTGGGTGAGAGTTGACACCCAGTAAGCTATCATTTTATAGGCAACAACCTTATACCCCCCTTATAGACTGGCTTCGTGAATGAGGCCTACTAACGGTAAAACGACTTGTTCTTTTACGTATATATGTTATTAACTTATTATATTATAAAGTATATGAGTCGAATTTTAACTTTTAAAATTCTAGGGGTTGGAACTAAAGTTTTCTAAAATGTGTGAGACTTTACATGTTCCAAAACTTGAGGAAAAGTTTTGTAACATTCAAAACTTTTCAACTTCATAACATACGAGTTAATGATTTATTAAAATGAAGACTCTTCATTTTCATCAAACTTATGTGTTTCATCAAACTTATGTGTTTCTTCATTTTCATCAAACTTATGTGTTTCTTTGAGGACAAATTATGGATTCCATTTAAACACATCCAGATCAAGAACTAAACTAACAAACTATTTGCAAATAATTCCTATGATCTTCTAAACTCATAAGTGTATGAACATTCATATCAATAATTTCAAGAATCATAAATAACACATAAAAAAACTTGAGATTTTGATAATAGCCATTGTAAATGGATTAACATAACCATTAAACCATCTAAAACAAGTTTTATAAGACCAAAACAGTTTAGGGTAATGCGTCTAGTCCATTTTCAGCAGCAAAACTCGAAAATATGCATTCAGGGCCTCCTACTTGTCGAGTGCAAGAACCTACTCGATGAGTAGGATGAAATAAGACATGGACTCATCGAGTCCCCCAATCGAGTCGGCGAGTTCACTCAGTAGAATGCAGAAATCTTAAGATTATTCAACAATTTGCATCAAGTATCAAGAAAACAAGCCTGGGCTCTGATACCACTAAAGGGTTTTGAGCATTCTAACACTCCTATGGTGTACATGCAACCCTAGAAACCTTGGATCTATGTTTTCTTTAAAATACATGCAAATAATAACCTTCCAAGGTTTACATCCTAACTAGCATGTTATGGGGTACTTAAATCATAAAGCACTAATAGAGTTGCATACCTTTTATTTGTGGTTGATTGCTTGGAGTTTGAGACCCTAACACCAATAATGTGTATCCCTCAAATGGAAGTCACAAATCACCATAAACTTTGGACACTTGAGAGAATGGTAGCACATTTCTAGAAATCAGCCACACCTTAGTTCTCACAAACACTAGTGCCATTTCAAGTGCCAATGACCTCTTTATAAAGTGTGGTGGATTAGGGTTACATTCATGTAAACCCTAATACCCATGACCTTCCATTTCCATGAGATCCCTGGGTTAAAGCTCCATGGACTATCCATGCAAGCCTTGCCCATTCTAAATAAGCAATATCCCACACTATATAAATACAAGAGCCCATATTAATTTGTCACATTTTTTTATCACAAAATTAATTCTAGATCAATAGTAGTTAAATAATATGAATTCATATTAATATATTAGAACTTATAATATATTAGGAAATCATAAACATACTATTCTCAAAATATTATCCATAATTTTTTCGGGTGGAGTACAACCCAAATGGACCATGTCAGATCGGGTCATGTACATCTCAAATATAGTTATGGACTTAGACACCTTATCCAACACTTTGCTGCTCCCAAATCCTTCTTTTCAAACTCATTCTTCAGCATCGCCTTCAATTCATTTATTCCAACCATGTACTTGGCGGCGATGAGCATATCGTCAACATATAGTAGCAGATATATGTAGGAATATGGTGACAATTCCTTTGAGTAGACACAGTTATCAAACTGGTTCCGAGTGTAGCCATGTGAGATCATGAACGAATCAAATATCTTGTACCATTGTCTGGGAGATTGCTTGAAACCATACATAGATTTCATTAGCAAACATACATGATCCTTCTTAGGATCAAGGAACCCATTTGGCTAGGACATATAAATATTTTCTTATAAGTTTCAATGAAGAAATGCAATTTTCACATCATGTTGTTCAAGCTCCATATCAAATGCACTAACCATGGACAAATGAACTAGAATTTTCTCGTGCTTCATGATTGGTGAGAACACGTCGTGATAATCAATTCCTTCTTTTTGAGAAAACCCTTTTTCCACCAACCTTGTCTTGAACCCATCTGGTTCAACTCCTGGTATCCCTTCCTTCTTCTTAAATATCCATTTGCATCCTACTAGATTTGCTCCCTTCGGTAATGGAAGAAGATCCTATGTTTCATTCTTCTCTAAGGGTTGCATTTTTTCATTCATGGCCAACAACCAGTCATTCGCTTCTTTACCCACCATATCCTCTTAATACGACTAAGGATCCTCAGTTTCAATTTCTTCTCTAGTTGCTATATTAAAACCAATAGAGTCAAGTTCACCTGAATTCATACATCCTACGTATCTATCCGATTGTCGAATGACCCTTTTTGATCTTTTTATTTCTATTGATTCAGACCCATCATCCTTCCCAGCATGAGCACCACTGGACAAAGATTCTATGGGTCATTCTTGGTGTTCATCTTGTCTAGGTTTTTCACTGCCATCGTGCTATTTGTCACTTATCACAAATTTTTTTGGCGTTTAAGTTGCAAACTCCACCTTCTAGCTAGCACCCCTGATCTTTGATTCCTTCTTGACTTGTATCATATTCTCTCTGGTTAACCATGATAGTTTCATTAAAGGTCACATCTCTGGTCATGATAATTTAGGAGTTCTTGATTCTTCTAGACACCACAGTTGATAACCTTTTACTCCTGTTGCATATCCTAGAAATATGCACTTCATTTCCCTTGGCTCAACTTTACCATCATTCACATGTATGCAGGACATCCAAAATTATGTAAACCAGAATAGTCAAAGGGTTTCCTAAAACATACCACTTGAGGAGTCCTCATTTTAATAGCAGTTGATGGTGATCCATTCACCAGATATAAAGCAGTGTTAACTACTTCCGCCCAAAATTTCTTGCATAAGTTAGCAAATATTTGCATGCATCTTGCACGCTGCATGAGTGTTTGGTTCATCTATTCTGCCACTCCATTTTTCTGTGGTGTGTGTTGTATAGTGCAGTGCCTCACTATACCTTCTGCCTTGCAAATATTATCAGATAGAGCAATGCAGAACTCCAACCCATTGTCAGTCCTCAGCGTCTTGACCTTTTTGCAGCCCTTTTTTCAACAATTGTCTTCCATTCCTATAACTTCCCAAACACCTCATCTCTGGTCTTTTGAAAGTACAACCAAACCTTCCTTGAATAGTCATCAACGAACACCACAAAGTATGAGCATCCTACTTGAGACTTCAGTAGTGCAGGACCCCACATATATGAGTGAGCATACTCCAGGATTCCTTTCTTGTGTATTGACCGGTACCAAACTTAACTTCGTGATGATTTCCCTTAACACAAGCCTCAAAATAATTTGTCTTCCTAATAGCCTCTCCAGCAAGCGGTCATTGTTTACTTAGAAATGACATGCATTTCTCACTCATGTGCCCCAACCTACGATAACATAACTCTATCTTGTCATCATCTTTATTCAAGGATTGGGAGATATCCATCATTCCCATAACCGTACTACTTTCTAGGATATAGATCCCACCATGATTCATATTCCCTTTCATTATAACGAGATCGCCTTTGGTAACTTTGACCCAATCACCTTTACCAATGTATCTCATCCCATGCTTAGCCAATATGCCTAGATAAGTTAGATTTTTCCAAAGTTATGGAACGTACTAGCAATCTAACTTCCTGACAATGTCATCGTTCATCTTGATCTACACCGTGCCACTACCTTTAATACTACTCACCCAATCATCACCCATATTGATTGTTCCATCCCACTCTTTGAAGGAGTCGAACAAGTCATGATTATACGTCATGTGATTGGATTCTACAGAATCCATGACCCAAGCATTAGCACAACTTGATGTACATACAGTCAATACATCACCATCATCCCCTTCCTTAGAACTTTTCTGAACCACAACAACAGTGTTATTGCTGCTTGATTCACTCTTAGACATCCCATTCTTCATCTGTGGATAGTTTCGCTTGAAGTTTCCCTTCTCTTTATAATTATAACACTTGCCATTTGATGACCCTTTAGACTTCAACTTAGAATATGATCTCCCTCTATTTCCCTCTTTTATCTCTTATGTACTTCCTCTCACTGCGAACAAACTAGAATTGCACACCTCCTCTCCAACTAAAACTTTTCTTTTTTCAGTTCCCTAGACATTAGAGAGTCATTCACATCATTCACAATAATCATTGTCCTACTATAGAGCGTGGTATCAATGAAATTATCATATGAGTTAGGAAGAGAACATAAGAGAATGAGCACTTGATCTCCATCTTTAATCTTCACATCAATCCCTTGTAGATCCAACATAATGTGATTGAAGTTATCCAGATGATCTTTCACTTGGGTACTTTTAGACATTCTAAGAGTGTACAACCAATGCTTATGATACAACCAGTTTGTTAGTGAGTTGTTCTGGTACTTGTCATAAAGTTTATCCTGGAGTCCAAAAGTAGTTGTTTGATCCACGATTTCCCTCAATACTTAATTTGCTAAGCTCAACCGAATGGCATTATGTGCCTTCATTAGAATGTCCACCTTCTTATCAGTCTCCATTTCCTTTCGTAGTTTTACCTCTCCTTCTAGTGTCACCGCAGATCCTTGTTGAACCAGAAGATCCCTCATCTTCACCTTCCACAAAGCAAAGTCATTTGAACCAATGAACTTCTCCAAATCAAACTTGTGAGTAGACATCTTCAATCATAAGAATACAAACTGCAACTCTGATACCACTTGATAAGAAGTATAGCAGATAACTAGCAAAAAACTATAAGCACATAAGACACAGTATTTACGTGATTTGATCAAGGTGACCTACTTCCACGGGCCAGAGGGGAGTATTCTTTTATTTCAGAGCTCTCAAATTGAGGTTACCTATTCAATTATATCACACCCCATTAAAGTGGAAACACGAAGGGTAACAGGCTAAGGTCTCATAACACAATGTAAATAGGATTACCAACCATAATCGTTGAGCATTTTTGTGTTTACATCATATTTGAGACAATATTACATTTTAGTCTCATACTAAATAGTCTAGTACATAACAAGAGCAATAAACATAAATCATTGGGGCATCTTAAACTGGTTCACTGACTGTTTTCCAAAAAGCATGCAAAAACAAGGGTCAAATATAAAATAGTTGTTGAGTTCACAGGTTTATAATGGTACATCATTTTAGTAAAAAAAATATTGATTTTTTCAAGAAAAGTTCCAACTCAAAATGAGTGTTGAATGCCAAAGCACTTTGTTCACAACCAAGTCTAACGACCGTTCTTGCGCCCATGCCATCATGTCCATGGTTCCCATGATGTCAGTTCACGAAAATATGCACTCACGGTTTTCAGCGAGTGGGAGCCGTCTACCCTAAATAGAGTTATCCATAAGACCGTCAGCTCAAATATGAGTTAATAGGTTGTAGTTTGGTTCTCAAGAACTTAAAATGCAAAGTTCATAACAATTTCATATACAAAGTTCATAACATGAAGTTCATAGCACTAGTCCATAAAAGAGTATCGTTCCAAGTTCATCAAGTGTATAAAACAATATCGTTCCAATTTCATTAAGTGCATAAAACAATATCTTTCAAAGTTCAATCCTACCTAATAAATGAAGGTTTTTTTGCTACTTGTCACACTCTTATTCAATTTGCCAAATGTCATTTTGTGTTTATTTTAAATTAATCTTTTTTTTCTACATGTCATTTTATGGGTTTTTCTATTTTATTAAATTTAACATAATATTTTAATGTAATAATTGGAATGAATGTAGTAATAAATGGATATCTATTTTATTAAAAAAATATACCTTTTAATTTCAAACTTCCTAAAATTAAAGCTCATTAGTTTCTTCTCTTTATTGAAATTATTTGTTTAAATTTAAAAGATTAAAAACATTTTTATTATAATAAGTCATTATTTTTCTTATTTTCTTATAAATTTAAAGTTCTCAAACATTTTGACCTTTATATATATATTTTTTAAATAAACCCATGTAATACATGAGTTTTACAACTAGTAAGTTCATAAAACAAGATCGTTCCTAGTTCAATAAGTTCATAAAGCAAATTTTAGCAAGTTCATGCAACCTTATTTTTCACACATTCATGATGTTCGATTTTGTGCTAAGGTCAAGAACATGCAACCATATTTTTCACACATTCATGGCATCAAAAAACATCCAGGATGTTCTAAAAACCATTTCAACCATAAGAAAACAGATTTTGAAGAAGATGAAGGAGAAGAATCCGATTTTTGAAGTTATAAGAGCATTAATGGGCTAATCTTTGATCTTAACACTGGATTGATTCTAACCTTTAAAGGGCATAGAATCCGATGATGAAGAGAATGATGGAGAGAGTGGAGTCTCTTACCTTGACTTCAATTTTGAGGCATCAAAAACACCCAAATATCTCATTATTTTCTTGTGTTGAAGATTGAATTTTGGTGGAAAAAGTTGAGAGAAGTAGATAGTGTTTTTAGAGAAAAGCAAGAGAGAAGGTGAAGTTTTGTCTCTCTTGATAGACCATCTCTTTCGTCATCTCTTTGGGGCTATAATCAGCCACAAAACTATGGAAATGTGAGATAATATATGAGTAATGAACTGGAAAATATCTCCCATAGAATATGTATCTAAGATCGGTTTTCTCTCTCACATTGACATGTAAAATATAACCTCAGGATTTTGCATAAAGGAGAAATAATGAGAGAGAGAGAGAGAGGAGTGTAGAGGGGTTGGTATGGCCGAATTTTTAGGGAGAATAAAGGCTTTATGAGGCTTCTTGATAGATGTAACATTTTTAAGTATTGCCTCTTAACAATTTCTATAAAATGGTCTTTAGTTTTTATAAACTTTTGAGAGTTTGTTTCTTGGTTTTTATTTAAGTATTTGTTTTTAGAAATATGTTCTTAAACATGTATTATCTTGAATTAAGTTATCAACATGATAACTAATGATTTGATTTTTATAAAATCAAATTTTTATATTTCAAATAAATAAAATAAAGGTTCATAACATACAAATGTACGATTAGATTATCCTTAAATTATACTTTTGGCTCATAATTCAAACTATGATATTTTGATATTATTTACAACTTGTAATTAAATCAAATCATGATTTAATTAAATTGATTTTGATAAATACTTAAACTAGTTAACCATGTCATATATTCTGATTAATAATTTAAGGTATTTAACTTACCCTTGAGTTGTGATCTATTGAACATGGTTTTGTGTTTAGTTTTAAGATTGAACTTTGGTACTTTACAACCTAGTTGGAGTATTTAGATATCAATGTGACTACTTAGTACAAGCTAAGTTACATTACTTGTTCTAAGGGATCTATTAAGTCACGATCTAGCTCAACCTGTTGGATTTAAAGCCAAGTTATGTTCACCCATAGAAATGCCAAGGTCCCATTAGTCATAACCTAAGTTTTGACAGTTGTCACAACTTACACAAAGATTCACCTGTCACTCTAGATTTTAAGATACAAAATGACCTACCATGCATCCTTATTTATACTTGATGGATTAAACCTAAAACCCTAATAGGCCAAGCCCATTGATCCATAGGACCATGAATGGAGGCAACCAATCATATTCCACCATGCAGTATCTTTCTAGAACATTCTTGAACACCATAAAGGACTTTATAGCATACGTGGCTTATCAAGGACCAAGATGGTAAAACTTACACCGTGATGGTGCAACAAGTGTATGGATAGCACCACAGGCTTCAAGTGTAGCACAAGAACATCAAGATTGGATTAACAACACCACCTTGATGCAACATGAACATATATGGAACAACAAGGCTATGTATGGTGCAAGATCATACTCTGTGGGTCAACATGAATACCTCATGGTGCAGGAGGGATCCTCATGGTGCAAGAGGAACTCCTCAAGGGGCAAGAGGGAGTATAATGGCATCAGAAGTAATTCCCTTAGCGAAACCACATCCTTTTTGCACATCCCTTCAACATATGGTGCAACAAGGTGCCCTTGTTGCTCTATATCACTCCTAAGTGCTCCAAACCTCTTCTAGATGCTCTAAACTACCTTCTGTATGACCCGTTCCTTTGGAAATTGGTATGTTCCTTTGTTGGACGATCCATTCCATTCTTAGATGATTTTGTTCCTTTGCCACATGCTCCATGAACCCTAAGTGCTCCAGCAAGTTCCAAGTGCTCCAAATGCTCCATGAAAATGATCCAAATGCCCGAGTCACATATAACAAGATATGTGGCTATAGCTACCCCTTCTTCAGAAATGGCATCTAGACTATATTGATCCCTCAAGCCATCTCTCCTACATGAAGTTCCTTTAAGGAAAGAGTTAATGTAGCCAAATACACAATCATCCTCGACTATAAGGGGAGGTTCAAAAAATATGGGGCTCGACATGGATAGGGGTAGCCTAAACTTGTGCTTGTCCTCCAAATCATTAATATTATCACCATTGTATGACACAACACTATAAGCGCATAACACTTTTAGTGAGGTGGTCAAACGCCAATCCGCAACCTTCTAAAGGCACTGCCTGATGTTGGTGTTACTCGATGATATCTCCTCTTTCCCCCATATATCCAAGGACTTCAAGATACAATATTTTTATATTTATTTTCTATTCCCATACCTACATTCTTGTATATTCCTGGGCCTAAACACTTGCAATGTGCAATGGGTAAGGAGTAATAGATAAATACATGCCTCAACAAAACCGGTTTGGTCAATCACCTTGTAAAGAACTATTTTCAAAGCCTAAGAAAAAGCGAGGAGACAACGATAGGGGATAATTTTCAAAGCCTAGGAAACATTGAGACGATCAAGGAGCCCAACGTCCAAAACTAAACCCCAAATAACATTTGTTGAGGACTCTTTGGTAGAGGAGTTTAAGATACCGAAAATGTAACAAGTCAAGCCTTCATCCCCTATAATAAAACGAACAAGACCATTCGTATGATGACATATACGACTAACAACATGCAAATTCATACACGTCCCACACATAGGTTGACCAAAAGCCTTCAATGTTTCCTCCACCACCATAAATAAATGTGACATCCCCAATTTCACGGCCAGAAAAGACCGATTTGTTTATGCCTTGTTTTTAAAATCAGAGTAATCTTTTAAAGGAAACAATTGTGGAATTTGTTCCCAAAACAGAATATGATAAAAATTATCGAAGCATTTCTTTAAAGAAATGTATTTTCATTATATAACAAAATCTCGGGATGTGATGTTCAATACACACCAAAAGCATAAACAGAACAAGATAGACCTTACAACAATTATTCATAAATACTGGCCTATAATCCAAAATCTCTCATCAAGACCACCAACTTATACTCTTGTGCCATTACCTATAATGCAAAGAAAACTGAGTGGGTCAGGCTTGGGAGTCTGGTAAGCATATAGGGTTTTCAACCCACAATAATATAATTATTATATTTAATTATCAAACAATCAATTCAAACACCCACCCCCATTATCTCCATTTATATCTTAAAGATTTATCCTTAGATCCAATTACCTCCCATTCATTCCTAAGGATTGCCTTAAGGAACTCGCACAATGTCTAGTGCTCCCAAGGTTCTTAGATTACCTCTGGTGAACACGCAATTCACAATAATTAATGAACACCTAGTTCAAGAATACCTAATGAACACTTAGTTCCAATATTACCCAATGAACACCTAGTTCACAAACACTTAATGAACACTTAGTTCAATTATCCCTGATGAACACTAAGTTCAAATATCTAATGAACACTTAGTTCGAATATCCCTGGTGAACCCAATCACCTAAGGAACACATAGAATGAAAGCTCTTAGTTCAAACAACATGAAAATAAAGTATATCTCGATCCTGCAAAACGACTAATGTTATAAACACATATAAATTATATTTTTAAAACAATATATCCCATCCCGTCGATCCCCACATACTGACCGTATACAATGATCTTACGAGATCTAGCCTAAGGAATCGATATGAACCACAAACTTATGAAGCTGCTTCGGAAATTCCTTGGCAGCAAACGAGGATCAATAAAGACATCAAATGAGGGGAATGGAATAAGTTTCACCATGAACCTTCGTTCGTAAAAGAAATAACCACAAGACAATTAAGTTAGGGGTAGTTATCTAGATAACAATGCCTAGGTGTGGTCCGACTATCATGAGGTATTATACCCCCAGACTCTACCTATCCCAACATCGAACTTTGCCTAGCAGTGGCCTGAAGACATGAGGTATTTCACCCCCAGACGCACTCTATCCAACAATATAACAACAGACATACCTATTAGTGGTCTATTACCGATACACGTTATTAGGTAGTCTACAAAGTTCCTTTAATTACTTCATGAAAGAAAACGCTGACATATGAAGCTCGGTCGATCACTTCATAAAAGAAACATTGACTCCAAAGCTCTCTCAAAATAAAAGTATGGGGAAATACTACTAGAGTACTCCCGTACGCTCCCGTAGCCGACACACGAAATTGTCAAAAAGACTTTGTACATGGTAGTACTTCCGGCACATTATAGTACTCTGGTATGCGAAAGAATCATACCCGAGAACATAATAGTACCCCGACACAAGCAGCACCCAAGACACAGAGCTTGGAAAAATACTTTGTACATCAAATGTACTTCTGTACATAGGACGTACTCCACCGATCATCAATCTCACCCCACACGTACTCTTAATAAGAGACTACCCAAATTCCAATCTTAATTGAACTAAACATCCCATTTAAGTCTTAACCCATCACTAGGCAAACCTACAATGTTTATAATCAATTTTTTTGATACTATCTTCGTTTAGGAAACGCTAACTAGTGTGGACTTAACACAAGGTTTTAAGTAATAATATCATATATTCACATCTTAACACATATTGAACCATAAATGATTCGCACATTGTATATCATCAAAATATATCTAACCCATATTTTGGACAATAACAAATACTTTTCATACATATGTACATTTCATACTTTAATCAATACACGTATAAAAATCACGTTCCTAAAAAGCGACTATACACATGATACCTTATCGTATGAATATGTAATTCAAAAATACATAATCCGTACTCCCGGATCTAAAATTTACCTCCTTACCTAATCCATATTCCCGGATCTAAAACTAACCTCTTGATTTGATCCATACTCTCGGATCTAAAACTAACGTCCTGACCTGATCCATACATCCAGATCTAAAACAAGTTTATCTCTTTATCCTTTTATCTCATGGTCCAACCCACCTTTTATCATCTACCAACAACCTCATCTACTCATGTTCTACCCAACATATTTTTAGATACAAAATACGTATATAGTTTAACTCATTAAAGCTAATATAATTCATCCATTCCACAATCACCTCAAATAAACGGAAAAATATTATACACGTAGCACGTATTTCATAGCAAATACTTAATATTCATGTGTTAGAAGAAAGTGGCCACACACTCACTTGATTAGAAGATGATCGGACAGCACTACGGCTTGTAGAAGTAGTATTCTTCGGTAGATTTGGAAGATCTTCACAAAAAATTGGCTTCTCGCGGGCAGAGCTTTGGCTCAGGAATCGCACTTCTCGGGATCTTTCTAGCTTTGGGACTTGTTTCGGGTCTCCGGAATGATACCGGGGCTTCGGGATATTTCCTGCACGAAAAACGATGCAAAAATGCAAGAGAAAGGGAAGAAATGAGCAAAGAACTCGGTTGCACTCGACTTCCTTTTATAGGGGGCTGGAAACCCAAATTACGTTGGGCGTAAATTACATTACACTAGGCATAACGTGGATAGGGTCGCTGACTCCCCCCCCCCCCCCCCCCCCCCCGCTTTCAGATAATATCAATATTTATAATTAAATTAAATATTGAAATTATTTAATAAACTTCAAAAATTCATAACTTCCTCATACGAACTTCGTTTTCGATGTTCTTTATATCCCCGCGTAGTTGCGACTATGCTCTACAACTTTCGTTTAGACTCCGTCGGCTAATTTTGATTTATTTTTATTATATTATTTTAGTAGGCTGGGACAGGAAACTCCGTTATAAATTCATAACTTCTTCACCCGACATCTGTTTTCGCCTATCTTTTATGGTTTCACTACAATTGACAAGATCTTCGATTCTCATTTAGATTGTTTCGGCTAAAAACCGCTCGATCTCAAATCAAGTATTCAAGTTGCATACTATTAAGTTGAAACTTAGAAAAATCATAACTTCCTCAAAGAAGTTGGATTTGGACGTTCTTTTTATGCACGCTCACATTTTAACGAACTCTACGACTTTCGTTTAGACCTCTAAGGCTAAATATCGCTCTAACATAAATTCACTTTTTACGTCATTCAGCGTCGTGTCGGTACTGTCGCAAAACTTCGACAGGTCATCACTTCTTCGTTATAACTCGGATTTCGGCGTTCTTTATATGCACAAAAACCTTGTAACATATACTATAACTTAATTAATATTATTCATTCTAAATAATCCTTCAACAAAATTCATATTTTTGATGCCTATCGTCTCTAAATTGACTAGCCCGGATCTGCGGGCATTACAATAAACCATCATCACTAGATAGTGCTTCATAGAAAAAATATTTATGATATTTATTAAGGATATGACGCCTTTTGTTGTGTGAAATTATACGGACAATCCCCTTACTTCCCACTTCATCATTTATGCAACAATGGAAGCTTCTGAGTGGACACGGGAAAATACCACTTGAATTTGTAGAAGAAGAATCCATAAAAGAAAGCAAGCCCCAAGATGAAGCATAATCTATGAAGCATAAAATTAAAAGGAGGAAATGGAAATGACACACCAACACATAGTTGGTGTGCACATGAACAACTCAAACTAAACAGACTACATTATCCTAAAATATTATGTTGCAACAGGAGGGAAAACTGGATTGGGCATTTTATCAAAAACTTTGAGGGCATAAGAAATTTCTCCTAGGAATTCCATCTTCTTCTTAAAAACCACACCAGGTTAGTTCATAATATTTTGATGGCAAAGAATTAGCATTTGTTTCAAATCTAAAGACAAGTTCAATATTGAAGGACTTAGGGGAGGTTTGAAGAGATGGAGTACTAGAATTCTGATCAAACAGAGATTTCTTTTGAACAAACAACCATTTCTAAAGAATATCATGGACTATCAGTGGTTTCTACGAGTGTATCCAACATCCAGTAAAAATGATCGACTTTCTTGCTCTTGTTCTTTTCTTCTAAAAGTCGATTCATAATCAGTTTGTACCCACCCAAGAAATCAATCGCAAGTCTTCTTCCCTTCGTCACCCTTGACAATTATGTGATTTTTTGATATTTTAGGTTGAACATGAGGATATTATCTTATAATGTTTCTATTTTAAATAGAATCATGAGCCATCATCTGATACTATGTCGAAAAGTACAATACACAAGGAACCAATTTACTAGGAAAGACAATCGAAGAACAAGATCCATGAGGAACGTGATTAAGTTTAACTGGATGCCAACAATAGAGAATGAGACTATTATACTTGTTGAAAAAATACTTATGAAAATGAGAAACTCATCTATACTTGTTGAAATTTTGAATGACATATGATATCGAGGAATCCGATCTCATCCCACATTGCTGGTGACCTAGGTCCAAAACGGTGGTTATTAGAGGTATATGATGATGCTAGATGGTAAAAGAGGGAGAGAAACATAGTTTAATGGTTTTTAGTGGTGTGTGGTTTTAACAGAGTTGTAGTGACATAAAGAACATAGTTTGGCATGCGCAATTGAAAATTACACAATGAACATGGTTGTTTAAGTGTTTAGGAGATGTATTGAATCTGTAAGGTGTTACAAAAAGGGACATAGATCTACATCTACATAAATAACACACACTTACACACTCACTTTTACACCTCTCAAACACACCTCTACAAGTGGACTAAACCCACGTTATATATAGGTTTTTACATGTCTCTCTCTCTTTCTCTCTAATTCATGGGTCAAAAGGCAAATGCACCACATGCAAGTGGGTTTTACAAAAGTTAACACATTACAAAGTCAAAAGATGCTAATTGTTGCTTTGAAGAGTTATGTACTGTCAAAAGCCATGTTCAACTCATTTTCTGTTCCTCTTTCATGGCTCTCACAAGTTGGATCAACTTCTACCTATTCGAAAGCTTTGGACACAGTTACTTTAAATCTGGTAACTGATAAAAAGGTCAGACTATCCAAGAAGATTTTCTGTCATATTCTCGACATCCCTAATTCTCCACCATATGTCAATTTTATCTTTCCACAAATTGTACATATGTTTAATGAAGTGGGTCATTCATTACTAACTTTGTGGGGAAGAATGTTGGGGTGCAAAGTTATTCATGATTGACTTTGTAATTGTTTGACTTTTGTAAAACCCACTTGCATGTGGAGTATTAGCCTTTTGACACATGAGAGTTAGAGAGCGAGAGAGAGACATGTAAACACCTCTATATAAGGTGGGTTTCTCCACTTGTAGAGGTGTGCTTAAGAGGTGTAAAAGTTAAGTGCGTAAGTGTGTGTTATTTATGTAGTCTAGATCTAGATCCTTTTGTAACACCATATACAATAAATACATCTCTTGAACACCCAAATCACCATGTTCAGTTGTGTAAGCTTTAATTTCGCATGCCAAACCATGTTCTTTGTCACTTCAATTGGTATCAGAGCGGGTCTTCAAGATCAAGGTGATTTTTGAAGAACGATTCTTGGTTTCGCAACTTTTGTTGCAATTTGGAACAATTTTAGTGAGTCTCTCTCTATGATCACTCTTAATTTTGATGATTTGTGCATTACGTTTTTGATTTGTGATTGTTTGACTTGTTGGATCAAATTTTCTTTGAAAAACCCATTTGTTGTGATCCAATTTTTGTTCGTTGATCATGTCCAAATCCAATTCTATTTGTTGTTTGATATGATTTTTAAATAGCAATTGTTCATTTGAATTGAATTTTAAGTCCAAAAATTCATTATAACTGAATTGATTTTCTGAAATCAGATCAAACCCCATTTTCTCGGAATTTATTGTTCATCATTTAAAATATGAGCCTAATTTCATTGTTACTGTTCATAGATCCGATGACTGAGCACAAATCAAAGCAAATATTCGATCCACTCACTGTTCAGTTGTTTTAACATCATTTAAATCATTTTATATTGCAATATCTTCGCTGAAGCCCAAATTGTTGTTCCTGATTCATCTAGCCACACGCTTTACCGAGTTGTACAATCGGATCATCATCGTTTTGATCTTTAGTTTTGATTTCACTTCATTGTTCCTAATATTCAATTATAAATTGAAATCGAGTTTTGATGATGTTGAATTCATGTTCTATGTCTGACTTTAAATCTTGACTAGTCTTACTTTGAATCGATGGTTGAATTTGTTCTTTGCTGGTCAAATGATGTTCATGAAGATGGATGAAGAGTCAAACTGGAAAAGTCAAAGTTTGATTCTTCTGATTCCAGGATTTGAAATCGATCAGGTTTTGAATGACGATATGTGATAGATAATTTTGACATATGTATAAAAATTGATCGGATTCTTGAGTCGATGGTTAGGAATCGGTTTTTGTTGTTCAAAATGAAAAATCAAGGAAATTCGATTTTGGAATCAGTGATCATTCGTTATTATGATGTCGATAATATTGGGTTTAAAACGAAGAATTGGATCGATGATAATCGTTGATACGAAGCCTTTGATTTTGATTTTAAGGTCGACAATCGAGGGTTTGAGTTTAAGATCTGTGGTCTCATGTGGAGTTTAGATGTTGTATTTAAAGTCAACTAATTTTAGTTTTGAATTGACTGCAAAGAATCGATATTTTAGAGGACGTGATGTCGAAGAGTTTGAGATCGATGGTCGATTAATTGTAGATCGAATCAATTGATTTTGGGTTTATTCAAGGTTTGATGAAGGATTGATTGAATGGTCTAAGAATGTGTTGGAATGATCGAAGGGTAATTTTTTATGATACGAAGAATGTATCTGGGTTATTATTATCGAAGGATATGATGAATTTGAACGAAGGGTGGTTGTTTGGTTTCATATTAAAGGGTGTTTTGGTTCAATAAGAAGGGGCATTTTGGGATTTGTACCAAGATCTATATTTACGAAGGGTTTATTTGGAAATTCAAATGACGGTTTTAAGAATTTTCGAAAAAGGTTCCTCAACTTTCGTACGAATTGGTCAATGCTTCGTATGAATGATCAGTTTTCGTATGTATTGAACAAACGGCACAATGTTTCAAATTTCACCCCTAAACCTTCAAATTTGACCCACAATGGGTAGAATTTTCGAAAATAGCCCCTAAGACTTCGCAATTTTCACAGTGTGCACCCAAATTCGGAAAATGACTGTTTTTGCTGAAAATTTGAAGAAAGTGCATTCAGGCCCCTGCAGTTTGTGCAAATTGACGCTTTTTATCCAGATTTGAAAAAGGGGAGAGTTTTGCATATTTTGTTGTTTTGGGCACAACAGGTCACTTTAGAATTTTAAAATTGACAATTTCTACCCATTTTTGAGAAATTTTGTCAAATACAATATGTGAACGAAGCTAAAAATTGATTATTTTTTGGATTTTCCGGATTGAAGCACAAAGTTTATGCCGCATTTTAAGGGGGAGTTTTGACGTGAAAAATTCCGAATAGAGCACGTTCTTTTTCCTTGGAGTTTTATAATCAAATTTCGATTATATAAAAGGGCAGAAGTTTTATATGGAAATTCAAACTTGAATTTTTCATATTACGCGGATTTGAAGGCCGAAGTGATCTTGAATTTTTGAAGCCACGAGATGATGCAATTGGAAGTTCGGAAGTGATGTATTCGAAATTGGTTTGGTTTTATTGAAGATTTTTGGGGTGTGTATTTATGCGAAAATTTTGGGTGATTATTTGGAGTTAATCATTCGTTGCTGCTCAGATTGTATGGTCTCACATCCAAGAGCCCAAATTGAAGAATCCTGGAAGAATTGAAGATTGAAGTTTGTTTCGACATGTGTCACCTTTGGGGCTCGAACCGCGTAGTTGCTCGACTTTTGAAGATTTGAAGTGGGTAATTCATTCCTAACTTTGAGGGGAATGTTAGGGTGCAAAGTCACGCTTAGATGAGGCTTTACACACTTGTGTGTGTAATGAGTTGCCTTTCCTTTATAAGCAAGTGAGTGACACTCATTTTATGTAAGGAACCATTTGGAGTGTTAGACTAGAGAGTGAAATTATGTACACACCCATTAGTATAATATTTGTAGATCTAATGTGAGTTTACACA
The DNA here is from genome assembly GCF_052625555.1 of Lactuca saligna. Taxonomy (NCBI): domain Eukaryota; kingdom Viridiplantae; phylum Streptophyta; class Magnoliopsida; order Asterales; family Asteraceae; genus Lactuca; species Lactuca saligna. The sequence continues at coordinate 38,015,372 of NC_136422.1, forward strand.
TATTTATTTACTCCTTCTGTTCTTGATTTTACATGTTGATTCACTAGATCTTTCATATTCCGCACGCACCATCTTAATCAGCACCACATCAATTGGAATCAAAGTAGGTGTTCTTGATTGGAACAAGAATTGGTCCTTGATGGCTATCTTGATTTGGTGATTCTTTTTCTTATTGATCTTCGTGATTAGAGAGTGTTGTGTGTTCTAGAAGTGGAATATTTCTTTGATATGATCCATAATTCGACTTTCTCTCTCTAGAATACTTGTTTGTGTTTCTTTCTCTCTCTATAAAACCCATTCAAAATCACTTCCTCTTTTTAGAAATCGTCAAAATTTTGTAATCATGGTGAACTTGCCTTACAATTATTGGATTGTGATCATCGAAGGTATCAAATACAAAGTCAATAAAGATCAATATTATGTGTTGGTGTTAAACAAGTTGATTTTTTAGGAAACTATGGTTTCTTATGGAGGATTGAAGGATGATCATGAAAGCTTGAAATTTCAACCACTTTGTGGGATCAAATGGTTGGCTGATATTACATGGTCCATAACAACACGTAGTAGTGATAAGATTGGAGAAGAAAAATATTTGTTCAAAAAGAAATATGTTTCTCTTATTAAAGACCCAAATGATCGTCGTGCTCTTAAGTTTGTTGAAGTTCTTGACAATGGAGTTTAATGTGATGTTCTTGATGTTCAAGAAAAAGGATGTCAAGTTGATTCTCAAGATGAAAATATTTTTTTGCTCAATTGGATTTCCAACTGATGATATTGTGTGTTCTTGTGATTCGTGTGACTTCCCCAAAATCTCGGCTAGAAAAGAACGATTTTCATTTATGCTTTTAAAATAATTTCAGAGTAAATCCTTTTGATTTGAAAGAGTTGCGGAATTTGTTCCCAAACAAAAAAATGTGATAAAGTAATATTTACCAAATCATTTCATAAAAGAAATGTATTTTCATTATATAATCAAACTCGGGATGTCATGTTCCGATACAGACCATAAAGCATAAACGATAACATTACAAGTCATTCAACAAATATATACATATACAGACATGTAAACAAAACAACTTGATGATTCATCCATCTTATGCCGTTGTGCCACTTCCTGTAATACAAATAAAACTGAGTGGGTCAGGCTTGGGAGCCTGGTGAGCATATAGGGTTTTCAACCAACAATAAATAATTATATTTAATTCCACCAACCAACAATAATCCAATTAACCATTCCCGTTATTCTCACTTTACGTCCCTAAAACAACTAACACAAGGGAACCATGAGGGGGATGGAGTACAGCAAATGAACACCCAAGTTCATTAACACCTACAGGTGGCGAACCTACTAGCGTTCCACAGGACTGTCTAGAAAAGTCTGTGGTCATCATCTAACCTTCGCTAGATGACTGAATCAAAAACAACATTGAGGCCTCTCATCTGTTTATCACTCAACTATCTACCCATGTTCTACCCGACATATTAATAGATAAAAATATATATTTTTATACATAGTCTAAAACTTGTATAACATTCTAATTCAATACATATTCCAAACAACAGATGAGACACCTACACCTAACACGTATTTCATAGAGAATAAATCATATATATGACATAGAAGAAATTGAATATACATTCACGCACATAACAACAAAATATACACATAACATGTATTTCATATAAAACACTTCATAATTATGCGTTAGAAGAAAGTAACCACACACTAACTTGATCAGAAGATGATCGGACAGCACTACGGCTTATAGAAGTAGTATTCTTCGGCAGATCTGGAAGATCTTCACAAAAAACTGGACTCTTCGCGGGAAGAGCTTAGGCTCGGGAATTGCACTTCTCGGGATCTTTGGGGCTTCGGGACTTGTTTCGGGGCTTGGGAATGATATCGGGGCTTCGGGATAATTCTTGCACGAAAAACGATGAAAAAACACGAGAAAAAGGGAAGAAATGAGCAATGAACTCGGTTGCCCTCGACATCGTTTTATAGGGGCTGGAACTTCGAATTACGCTGGGCGTAACATGAAATTACGCTGGGCGTAATGAGGATAAGGTCGCTGACTCCCCCCATGGATAATATCGGTTAATATATATTTAAATAAAATATCGAAAATCTTGAAGAAAATTCAAAAATCCATATCTTCCTCATACGAACTCCGTTTTCGACGTTCTTTATATCCACGTGTAGGTGAGACTACGATCTACAAGTTTCGTTTAGACTCCGTCGGCTAATTTTGAATTTATTTTTTATTCTTCATTTTTAGTAGGCCGGGACAGGAAAACTCCGTTATAAATTCATAACTTTTTCATCCGACGTCCATTTTCGCCTATCTTTTTATCGTTTTACTACTATTAACGAGACCTTCGATTCTCATTTAGATTGTTTCGGCTAAAAACCGCTCGATCTTAAATCGAGTATTCAGGTTGCATACTGCTAAGTTGAAACTTCGAAAAATCATAACTTCCTCATACGAAGTCAGATTTGGGCGTTCTTTTTATGCACGCTCTCGGTTTAACGAACTCTACGACTTTCGTTTATATCACTAAGGATAAATATCGCTCTAACGTAAATTTCACTTTTTACGTCATTCAACGTTGTTGGTTCTGTCGCGAAACTTCGACAGGTCATAACTTCTTCGTTATAACTCGGATTTCGGCATTCTTTATATCTTCGGAATCCTTGTTTCAACCACTACATATTTATGCAAATATATCAGGCTTATCTCATACTTTAACTTTGAGGCTTATTTTATTCTTTATTCAATAAATTATAATAATTAAGAAAATAAACGCATAATTCACATAATACTCAAATATTTCATCATTAATACTCCAAAAAGAGTTACAAGGGTTAACCTAGAGTATTACATCAATGATAATGCCTAGCCTGGAAACACAGGTGTTACAATTCTCTCCCCGTTAGGATGATTCCATTCCCGAAATCACACATCAAAAAACAAATGTGGATAGCGACTCAACATGTCACTCTCCGCTTCCCAAGTGAGATTTGACCCATTCGTATGTTTCCAATGGACAAGCACTAATTTGACCATCTTGCGTCGAAGCTTCTTAGTCTTATGGTCAACAATTGCCTCTGGTTCTTCAATTAACCTATTGTTTTCATCAATTCTCAATTCAGAAATTGGAATTATATTGGGAACTTCTCCCATGAACTTCCTCAAATAACACACATGAAAAGTGTTGTGAATTCCATTCAGTTCCTCAGGTAATTCGAGCTTGTAAGCTTGGTTCCCAATTCTCTGAAGAACTTTAAACTGTCCAATAAACCATGGACTCAACTTTCCCCTTTTACCAAATCTTATAAGTCCCTTCCACGACGAGACTTTAAGCAAAACCGAATCTCCAACCTCAAAAGTCATCGATCTTCGCTTCTTGTCAACATAGATCTTTTGACGATCCTGAGCTGTTAACATTCTTTCCCTGATCACTTTCAACTTCTCAGCAGGAACCATCTCGGGACCCATAAACTGCTTTTCCCCAGCCACAAGCCAACAAGATGGCGTACGACACTTCTGTCCTTACAAAGCTTGATAAGGTGCCATCTTTATGCTCGAGTGGAAACTATTATTGTAGGAAAATTCTACCAAAGGTAAATGTTCATCTCAATTACCTAGGAATTCCAGGGTACATGCTCTTAGCATATCTTCAAGTGTTTGTATTGTTCTTTCACTCTGACCATCAATCTGCGGATGGTAAGATGTACTTAAACATAACTTGGTACCCATTTCCTCTTGTAGACTTTTCCAAAACCTTGAGGTGAAACGGCTATCACGACCTGATACAATCGATAATGCAACACCGTGAAGCCTCATAATTTCCTTCACGTAAGAATTTGCAAGCTTTTCCATAAACCATTTCTCATTAGCTGCTATGAAATGCGCACTCTTAGTGAATCGATCAACGACCAGCTAAATAATGTCGTGACCATTCTTTGTTCTGGATAGTTTAGTGACAAAATCCATCGCAATGTCTTCCCATTTACCCATAGGCACAGGTAAAGGTTCTAAACTCCCATATGGTTTCTGATGTTGTGTCTTGACTCTCGCACAACTCACACACTCGGCCACATACTTCGCAACATCGAGCTTCATCGACGGCCACCAGTAGTAGGGTTTTAGGTCCCTATACATTTTAGTGCTACCAGGATGAATCGAGTACATGGTTTTGTGAGCTTCTTCCATCAAAAGATCTCTAATTCCTCCTGACTTAGGTACCCAAATACGATCTTAGAATACCTTCAGTCCATGACCGTTTGTACCAAGCGTTCCTCCTTTCGGTCATTTTTCTCAAAAGCTTCCTCTTGATCTTTCTTTATACTCTCCACAATTGTCAAGACAACTTCTATTCTCAACGCTCTTGGCCTCTTCCTTTCAAGATTGACTTTCCGACTGAGAGCATCAGCGACAACATTAGCTTTACCGGGATGGTAAAGTATCTCACAGTCGTAGTCCTTGAGTAACTCCATCCAGTGTCGTTGCTTCACATTTAATTCTTTCTGATTGAAGAGATATTGGAGACTCTTATGATCAGTGAAAAGTTTGCACTTTGTGCCATAGAGGTAATGCCTCCATATTTTCAGAGCGAAAACTACGGCTGCCATCTCCAAATCGTGAGTATGGTAGTTCTTTTCATGCTCCTTCAACTGTCGAGACGCATATGTTATCACCTTTTCTCTTTGGGTCAAAACACAACCCAATCCAACCCCAGATGCATCGCTATAAACAGCAAAGTCTTCAACTCCATAGGGTAGAGAAAGTATCAGTGCCTCGCATAGCTTCTTCTTTAGCTTCTCGAATGCTTCTTTATGCTTATCGCTCTAAGCATAAGTAGATCCTTTGTGGGTCAAAGCTGTTACTGGAGTAGCAATCGAAGAAAAGCCTTGGATAAACCTTCGGTAATATCCGGCTAATCCTAAAAAGCTTTGGATCTTCGTGGGACTTTTCGGTTGTTCCCACTTCATTATAGCTTCAATCTCTGCTGGATCAACCATTATCCCTTCTTGGTTGACCACGTGACCCAAGAATTGGACTTCTCGAATCCGAAAATCACATTTTGAGAACTTTGCATACAACTTCTCCTTCTTAAAGACTTCTAACACTTCTCGCAAGTGTCTGCCATGCTCCTCTTGGCTTTTCGAATAAATCAGAATGTCGTCAATGAACACTATCACAGATTTATCAAGGAATGGATTACAAACCCGATTCATTAAATCCATGAATGCTGTCGGAGCATTGGTTAGTCCAAATGACATAACCAAAAACTCGTAGTGTCCATATCGTGTTCTGAATGCAGTCTTCTCTATATCTTGCTCTCTTACTTTTAGCTGATGATATCCTGGCCTAAGATCGATCTTCGAGAAATAGCTCGAGCCTTGCAATTGATCAAACAGGTCATCAATCCTTGGCAACGGGTATGTATTATTTACTGTTGCCTTATTCAGCTCTCTGTAATCAATGCACATTCTCATGCTCCCATCTTTCTTCATTACGAATAACACCGGAGCTCCCCAGGGTGATGAACTAGGTCTAATGAAACCTTTATCCAATAATTCCTGAAGTTGCATCATCAGCTCCTTCATCTCCGTCGGTGCTAATCGATAAGGTGCTTTTGCTATTAGCGTGGTTGTTGGTAACAAGTCTATTATGAACTCCACTTGTCTATCAGGTGGTAATCCAGGAAGATCTTCGGGAAATACTTTCAGATAATCACACACCACTAGAATAATCTGCATCACCTTCTTTTCCTTCTTAGCATCAATCACGAATGCTAAATATGATGTACATCCCTTGGTCAAACACTTTCTAGCTTTCATTAGGGAAATGATTCCTGAATTCACTCTGCATTTGTCCCCATACACTATAAACGACTCTTTCCCATGCGGGTTTACTTTAACTATCTTCTTCTTGCATAATATCTGAGCGTCATTGGCGCTAAGCCAATCCATTCCTAAAACGACGTCGAAACCATTTAGTTCTATAGGAAATAATTCCTCGTGAAACTTATTCCCATTCAAATCGATTAACATATTTTTCATATGATGGCTAACAGGTAAAAACTTGTCACTAGCAACTTCGACTAATAAACCATTATCTAGTCTATCAACAGGTAAAGCTAGTTTTCTACCAAACTCATGCGAAATAAAGGAGTAGTTGGCTCCAGAATCAAACAAAATTTGAGCACGTAATTCATTTACGAGAAAGGTACCTGAAGGGATATCAACTTCATCTTTCGCAGTCTCAAGTGGCATCTGGAAGGCTCTCGCCTTTGGCTTTGGTGGAATGTTGGGCTTAGCTGCCTCCTCCTTCTTCGGACAGTCTTTCAAAATGTGCCCCTCTTCATTACAACCAAAACACATCCTTTTGTTGGTTAGACACTCATTGGCAAAATGGCCAATTTTTCCACAGTTGTAGCAAGTTACATCCTCACTACATTTCCCAAAGTGTTTTTTCTTGCACTTCTCACACCATGTCGCTTCGCCTCCTTTTCCTCCAAACTTTTTCGAATCAGACTTTGAAAATTTTCTTTTCTTATTGGAACCTGAAGTTCCTTCAAACTTTCTCTTCTCGCCAACTTCAACCTTGCTGTCGGATCTTCCCTTGATCATGTCCTCAACAGACTTGGCAGCCCAAATAGCTGCCTCTAGAGTAGGTTCCTGGCGAACTGGCACAACGTACTCCCATGAGAGTCCCTTTGCGTACCGGTCAACCTTTGTCAGCTCATCTGGAACGATGCGCAAGGAAAACTCCATCTTGTTGGTGAAGTTGTTAGTATATTCGTCGACTGACATGCTGCCCTTTGTCAATGTCATAAATTTGCTCTCCAATTCCAACAGATTTTGAGCTGAGCAGAACTTGCGCTTGAACTGCACCAAGAATTCTGCCCATGTCAATTTCAGTGGCTCATTAGGGCTTAAAGTCTTCCCTAGAGTGTTCCACCAACGAACAGCTCCACCTCAGAACTGACGCACTACATAGGTAGTCTGCAACTTGCCTCTGCAGCCACAAGTCATGAAGGTTAACTCCATTTCGGAGATCCAATCCATCACTCCGATCGGGTCCTCCTTTCCAGTGAAGGTCAATGGTTTGCAAGTTAGAAGGTCCTTATACTTGCATCCCATTCCATCATTCCTTCCATCATGGTTGTTTTGTCTAACTATCGATGGGTTGGCTTGACCAACAAACCCACTGAAGTTTCCACCTTCCGAGTGCCCTTCATTTAATTCGGGCTCTTACACATGAATTTTCAGTTCTTCACGATTCTGTTGAAGCAACCACCTAGCCTCCTCCATTTGACGATCCAACATTGTTTGAATCATCATTTGTACACCATCCATTGTTATTGGCTCAAGTGATGCAGCTACAACAGGTATATGTTCAATCACTGGTGGTTGATTCCTATTTTCATCAGCATTTCCAACTCCACTCCTCGTTCTCACCATTTTTGATCTACACACCAAATAAGGTGAAATTAGATCCTCATTCACGATAGATATTCAAATCATCCATATCACTCTGAAACGTTTACATGCTAGTTCTAAATTCGTAAATGTACACTTAGAATCCTACACACATAAGGTTTCCAGATCCGGTCGGCAACAGAGCATAGATCCGAACAAATAATATCATATATGGCAACATATAACATTTAGCACATAAAAGCATTTTAGGCAACTTTCCTAAAATAAACTAGTGCTCGTGTCTAAAACATAACAGACACACATCTCAAAATTTCACTTAGCATTTTAAGTTTAAGTCTAGAAATCCTACAAATTCCTAGTTCGCTTAAACGAATGCTCTGATACCAACTGTGACATCCCCAAAATCTCGGCCAGAAAAGACTGATTTTTATTTATACTTTTAAAATAATTTCAGATTATATCCTTTTGATTTGAAAGACTTGCGGAATTTGTTCCCAAAAACAAAATGCGAAAAAGTAATATTTACCAAAGTATTTCATAAAAGAAATGTATTTTCATTATATAATCAAACTCGGGATGTCATGTCCCGATATAGACCATAAAGCATAAACGATAACATTACAAGTCATTCAACAAATATATACATATACAGACTTATAAACAAAACAACTTGATGATTCATCCATCTTATGCCCTTGCGCCACTTCCTGTAATACAGAAAAAAACTGAGTAGGTCAGGCTTGGGAGCCTGGTGAGCATATAGGGATTTCAACCCACAATAAATAATTATATTTAATTCCACCAACCAACAATAACCCAATTACCCATTCCCGTTATTCTCACTTTACATCCCTAAAACAACTAACATAAGGGATCTAGTCTTAGAATATTTCACCAGGGCGACAACACATGCATTCGGGGGTTTCCCGGCAATATATGTCAAATAAGGCAACCATGAGGGGGATGGAGTACAACGTATGAACACCCAAGTTCATTAACACCTACAGGTGGCTAACCTACTAGCGTTACACAGGACTGTCATGAAAAGTCTGTGGTCGTCATCTAAACTCCGCTAGATGACTGAATCAAAAACAACATCGAGGTCTCTCATCTGTTTATCACATAACTATCTACCCATGTTCTACCTGACATATTATTAGATAAAAATATATATTTTTATACATAGTTTAAAACCTGTATAACATTTTCATTCAATACATATTCCAAACAACAGATGAGACACATACACATAACATGTATTTCATAGAGAATAAATCATATCTATGAGATAGAAGAAAGTGAATATACATTCACACATATAACAACCAAATATACACATAACACGTATTTCATATAAAATACTTCATAGTTATGCATTAGAAGAAAGTAACCACACACTCACTTGATCAGAAGATGATCGGACAGCACTACGGCTTATAGAAGTAGTATTCTTCGGCAGATCTGGAAGATCTTCACAAAAATCTGGACTCTTCGCGGGCAGAGCTTCGGCTCGGGAATTGCACTTCTCGGGATCTTTGGGGCTTTGGCACTTGTTTCGGGGCTTGGGAATGATACCGGGGCTTCGGGATAATTCTGGCACGAAAAACGATGAAAAAACGCGAGAAAAAGGGAATAAATGAGCAATGAACTCGGTTGCCCTCGACATCCTTTTATAGGGGCTGGAACTTCGAATTACGCTGGGCGTAACATGAAATTACGCTGGGCGTATTGAGGATAAGGTCCCTGACTCCCCCCATGGATAATATCGGTTAATATATATTTAAATTAAATATCGAAAATATTTAGTAAACTTCAAAAATTCATATATTCCTCATACGAACTCCGTTTTTGACGTTCTTTATATCCACGCGTAGGTGAGACTACGATCTACAACTTTTGTTTAAACTACATCAAATTTTGATTTATTTCTTATTATTTATTTTTAGTAGGTCGGCACAGGAAAACTTCGTTATAAATTCATAACTTCTTCATCCGACGTCCGTTTTTGCCTATCTTTTTATCGTTTTACTAATATTAACGAGACATTCGATTCTCATTTAGATTGTTTCGGCTAAAAACCGCTCGATCTCAAATCGAGTATTCGGGTTGCATACTGCTAAGTCGAAACATCGAAAAATCATAACTTCATCATACTAAGTCAGATTTTGGCGTTCTTTTTATGCACGCTCTTGGTTTAACGAACTCTATGACTTTCATTTAGATCACTAAGGATAAATATTGCTCTAACGTAAATTTCACTTTTTACGTCATTCAGCGTTGTCGGTTCTGTCGCGAAACTTCGACAGGTCATAACTTCTTCGTTATAACTCGGATTTCGGCATTCTTTATATCGTCGGAATCCTTGTTTCAACCACTACATATTTATGCAAATATATCTGCTAATCTCATACTTTAATTTTGACGCTTATTTTATTCTTAATTCATTAAATTATAATAATTAAGAAAATAAACACATAATTCACATAATACTCAAATATTTCATCATTAATACTCCAAAAAGAGTTACAACGGTTAACCTAGACTATTACATCAATGATAATGCCTAGCCTGGAAATGCGGACGTTACAATTCGTTTGAATGAATCATTCTGTATCGGAAGCCGGTGATTCAAGAAGTTCACAAGTATCAAAATCCAAAAGATTTGATTCAAACTCACAAACTTCAAGTTGTGGAATGTGGGTTTGTTCATGAAGTCAAGTCTTCAACATGAAATACGATAAGAATGAAAAAGAAGAAGAAGATTAATCAGAAAAACAAGCGGGGTTACTCACAAAAATCATCAAATGTTGTGAAGTCTAAATCCGTGAAGCAAAATTGGGTTCCAAAGCAACAATCTTCAAAGGTTGCATTGAATTTGAAGTCAAAACCCAAATGTGTTGGTGGTTCCTTTGAAGATGTTCTTGGATCGTTGAAGAACACGAAGAACGAGTTATACATCCATCATAATGGGTGGTACAATATTCAAATAAGAGATTTTCTTGTTCCAACAAAAGAACCAAGATCTTCCAAATTTGATTCATTCTTTGAAAATGGAACTCGATTCGTCAAAAAGGTATCTCAAATTCTCAAATGGATTCCAAAAAGTCCATGAATTTGATTCGTGTTTTACGTTTTTGCATTTTTTGATCGATTTGCTTCATTAGATCTAATTTGTTTCAACCCCATTGGTGATCCAATTTTGTTTTTAAGATCAAGCCTAAAAATAAATCGTGATCTGTTTGTTGTTCATTAATCCATTTTTGAAAGCACAAAATATTGATTTTATTTTTCATTCGATCTAAACTATTGAGTCCATTAATCAGTCACTATACAAGCCCAACGTTGATTTATGTGTTATTGTTTGAAGTCCAAAACCCCATTTGATCCAAATTTTGCTATCTGTTACTGCTCTCGTGTCTTGAGCCCAAACCCATTTACCCTCTTTAAATCGGATCTTTTATTCATTTGTTCTTAATCTTCCGTATTCAGTGAATGATGTCGATCATATTGCAAATCCAACTTCATTCATATGCCATATTATATCTGATTATCTTCAAATATTCAAAGCTGTGATTTCGATTTGTTATTTGATTTCTTTACTTGTATCAATTTACAATATCGATTGAAGAGTCAACACAGACTAGTCAAATTCGATATGAAATTGAAGATTCAATGAATTGACTGTCGATTTACATGTTATTGTTCGAAGTCCAAAAACCCATTTGATCCAAATTTCGCTATTTGTTACTGTTCTCGTGTCTTGAGCCCAAACTCATTTACCCTCTTTAAATTGGATCTTTTATTCATTTGTTCTTAATCTTCTGTATTCAGTGAATGATGTCGATCGTATTGCAAATCCAAATTCATTCATATGCCATATTATATCTGATTATCTTCATATTCAAAGTTGTGATTTTGATTTGTTATTTGATTTCTTTACTTGTATCAATTTACAATATCGATTGAAGAGTCAACACACACTAGTCAAATTCGATATGAAATTGAAGATTCAATGAATTGACTGTCGATTTTAGTTGATACGAGTCATATTTGGTTTGTGAATGGAGAAATCAAGGTTGATTTGATTTTATTTTCGAAATCAAGTTGATCTGTGTTCTTGATGACGAACACAGTTTATGTTCGGGTATCGATATCATGATCTAAGGGTTATTGGTTCGGATTGGTATGTCGACTAGGAATAATGATGTACGTGGGAAGTTTGATCATATTCAAAGGTTGACTGGAACAAAAGGATTTGGAATCGATGGCGTAAAATCGATTCTAGAATGGATTGGTCGCATCTGGAAACGAATTCTGATTTTGGGTTGATTGATTCGAAGGGTCTTTGTCTTTGGATTTCGAAGCTTAGATGAATCGATTGTCGATGATTGGTATTTTGATTATTGATGATGGATTGGATGGTTGGAAGATTTGGTAATTGTGAAAGGCTTCGAACAATATTAGAAGTCGATTATGTGAATCAACGTAACGAAATCAATTTTTGGTTAGAAAGAAACTGCGATGAACGAAGCTTTAATCAATTTGTGCTCAACTGAAAATAATGTCCAATATTCGAGTATCATTTAATGAAGCTTAATAACGGAGATCGATTACAAAAGGAAGATGATCTTTGATTTTCTGATTTTAAAGTGATTTCGAAGTCGAAGAGATGGGAGAGTCGGTGACTTGAGCTATGGAGTCGAAAATTGGTTCTGTGTGGAATTTCGAATGTGAATGGTTGTAATCAATGATTTGGAAATCGGAGGTCAAAAGATTGTTCGAAGAATTGATTTTTGGAACTGATTGACGAATATTTTTTTACTGTAATAATACACGAAGGAATTTATTTGTGCTTGTGGATCATTCGAAGAGTGTGGGTGTTTTGGAATATATACAAAAGGGGTGTTTGTGAAATACTAAAGGTGTTTGTTTGGGAAATATACGAAAAAGAAATTTCATACGAAGAAGTTACCGTTCATAAGTGAGGCTTCCTATCTTTCGTATGAATTGAAAGAAAATGGAAAGTTTCGAATTTGACCCCTGAACCTTCGAATTTTTGTCACTTCGAAAATTAACACAAGTTTCGTATGTTTAACACTTTTCACCCAAATTCAAATTTTTTTTTGGAGCTTCGTATATTTTCGGGATGCTTCGTATGATTTGTGCACAAGAGCAGAATTTTCGAAAATAGTCCCTAAGGCTTTGAATGTTTGGGAGTTTTCACCCAATTTCGAAGAAAAGACTAGTTTTTTGCTAGAAATTGAAGATTGTGCATTTCAGGTCCCTATAATTTGTGCGAATTTACATTTTCTACCTATTTCGCAAATGGGGGAGAATTTCGCATATTTGGTTGTTTTTGGTGCAATGGGTCCCTGCAAGTTTCAGAAAGTGACAATTTCTACCTGGTTTTTGGACAATCTTGCAACTTTCACCTGAAAAGTAAAAAAATTTCACAAATTGGAAATTTTTTTATGGATTTTTCGTGATTGTTTTTCCATGCAAGACTTTTGGTGATTGATTTTTGGTACACATCAAGGGGGAGTATGGTATTGTTCATTCCTCGGGCGCTTCACACCATTAATGGATTTATAATCTTTTTTTCATTATAAAAAGGAGGAGAATGATGGGTATTCGAAGCTTCTCGGGTTTGTCGGATATTCATTTGGGGATTTGAAGATCGGTGTTACTTTGAGGGGGAGTTTGGTCTTGATAGCGCTAGCTCATTGGATACTGAAGCCGGGGCATCCAATCCTAACTTTGAGGAGAAGAATGTTAGGGTGCAAAGTCATGCTTGGATGAGGCTTTACCCACTTATGTGTGTAATAAGTTGCCTTTCCTTTAAAAGGAAGTGAGTGACACTCATTTTATGTAAGGAACCATTTGGAGTGTTAGACTAGAGAGAGAAATTGTGTATAAACCCATTTGTATAATCTTTCTAGATCTAATATGAGCTTACACATATTTATTTACTCCATGTTTTCTTGATTTTACATGATGATTCACTAGATCTTTCATATTCTGCACACGCCATCTTAATCAACACCACGTCAGTCAACACACTACAAAATTAAACATGAGTAACTTTGCATCCTAACATTCTCCCCCTCAAAGTTAGGAACGGATAACCAACTTCAAATATTCCAAAATAGAGAAAGTATGTGATCCAAGCCTCAAGGGTGACACATGTCGAAATGAACTTCAAACCTTCAATTCTTCCATGATTCTTCAATTTGGGCTCTAGGATTTGAGACCATACAAACTAAACATCAACGAATGATCACGAGCTTTTCAAACTCCAAATTGATCACCCAAAAGATGAGCATAAAAACACACCCCAATAATCATCAATAAAACCAAACCTATTTCGAAAATAAATCACTTCCAAACTTCCAATTTCATCATTTCATAAGCTTTAAAAAAATTCAAGGCCACTTTGGTCTCCAAATCCGTGTAATATGAAATTTTCAAATTCGAATTTCCATATAAATTTCTACCCTTTCTTATCATTGAAATTTGATTATAAAACCTTCAAGGAAAGAGAACGTGCTCTGTTCTGAATTTTTCGTGTCAAAACTCCCCCTTAAGATGTGGCATAAACTTTGTGCTTTAATCCGGAAAATTGAAAAAATCTTCAATTTTTAGCTTCGTTCACGGACCGCCGTAGACGAAATTTCTCAAAAATGGGTAGAAGTTGTCAATTTCATAATTCTGCAGTGACCCGGTGCGCCCAAAACAACCAAAAATGCAAAACTCTCCCACTTTCCGAAGCTGGGTAGAAAGCGCCAATTTGCATAAACTGCAGGGGTCTGAAATGCATTTTCTTCAATTTCTCAGCAAAATCATTCCTTTTTCGAAATTGGTTATGAACATTCAATTTTTAGAAACTTCAGGGACTAATTTTGATAATTCTGCCAACATCTTCACATTTTCGAAATTATACCCTAAATGTCGAAAGTAGGTCCAAATTTCGAAATTAGGTATAAACCGCCAAAATGTTGAAACTTCACCCAATTGTCGAAGTTGGGTGAAAACTGTCAAAATGTCGAAACTTCACCTAATTTTCGAAGTTGGGTGAAAACTGTCAAAATGTCGAAACTTCACATAATTTTCGAAGTTGCCAAAAATTCGAAAGATAAGGGGTTGTTTTCTAAACTTCTTCCTTTTACTTTAAAAAACTTGTCGAAGCTTATACCAACTTTCGAATATGTGTAAAAGGTGTTAAACTTTCGAAAGTGCAAGGACTATTTTCAAAACTTCATGTTTTCTTCTTCAAATCATTACCACTTAACGAAACAATGAAAATCAACATTTCGACCTTCCCTTTTATGACTCCAATTTCGAAAATATCAGCAACCCTTCGAAATCTAACCCAAGTGATCCTTTGTATGTGACACCCTTCATAGATCATACACCATCGATCGTCAATTAACAACGCTTCAAATTTCCAATCCAAAATCAATATCGACTTAAAATCTTCGACAACACTAATCCCGATTTCGAAACTCCAAATCAGTATTCACCACCTACCGATTTCAAAGATATTATAACACACAATCAAGTCTTTGCACATGACCACGTTCATCATCGACTATTATCAATTGAGCCTCAAAACATTCCAATATCTTCATCAACAATAGATTATAGTCCTTCATTCTCAACTATCCATCCATCAACAGAATTTGTTTCGATAAGACCAACAAGAATGAAATTCTTATTTCAATTGAGAAACAGATCACTATACACCAAGAACATCTATTTTTACTTTTACCATTTGACTCAAAAACATCGAATCGTCTAAGCATTCGATTTCTAACAAAAAAACCTTCCAATCACTAGCAAACCAAAACAGATTCCATTATCGATATCCAGACATCAAACTGAAGAACCAATCAAACTTATATAATACGACGTTTGACCAATATCAAACTAGACGAAGTCCAAAATCAAAATCAGTTTGCAAACCAATTATTTTGATCAATATCAGACACAATTTCAAGAATCGGAAAAAGAAACCGAGACCGATTTCAAGTCATATGAATCGAGTATTCATCAAGGTTGATTTTGACTTTTGTATTGACTTATACACCCAAAATTAAATGATATTAGTTTATTCATATATCAATAGGATTTGATTTGGGCTTAACAAAATATTGTTTCGAATATGGGCTTAAGTATAGGATTAATGAACAGTGACAGTTCAATCAATTAGGCTTCTAAGCGGACAAGATAAATAGTATTGAGAGAGTCAATGATCAATGATGATTTCGAACAAATGAAATACATTGATTTAAAAAAAATGCGATAATATGATTTCGGTTTTTGGAATTTTGATCTAAACAAAAATAATTGGATTATTCAAAGTGAATAGAAACGAATTAGATCCAATGAATCAAAACGATCAAAAATTCAAAACGTAACGCATAGATTCAATGAAATTAAGAGCGATCATAGAGAGAGACTCACCAAAAATGCTCCAATTGTGACAAATATTGCCAAACCGATAATCGTTCTTCAAAAAATCATGTTGATCATTGAAGGCGTGCTCTGATACCAGTTGTAGTGACATAAAGAACATGGTTTGGCATGCGAAATTAAAGAGTGCACAATGAACATGGTGATTTCGGTGTTTAAGAGATGCATTGAATATGTATGGTGTTACAAAAAGGGACATAGATCTACATCTACATAAATAACACACACTTACACACTCACTTTTACACCTCTGAAGCACACCTCTACAAGTGGACTAAACCCACCTTATATAGAGGTGTTTACATCTCTCTCTCTCTCTCTCTCTCTCATTCTCTCTAACTCATGGGTCAAAAGGCTAATGCACCACATGCAAGTGGGTTTTATAAAACTGAACACATTACAAAGTCAAACATGAATAACTTTGCACCCTAACAAGAGTTGAGAGAGAGAGAGAGAGAGGTGGTGGTTATGTAGATTTCTGGTGGTAGCCGACTGAAAATCTTATGGATTGAATGTTGGATGTAATTGGTGGTTGTTTGATTATGATTATAATTTGAAATAAAGAAAAAAATGTGGGCGAAATTCAACAAAAGCTATAAACCTTATGTTATCTTATGTACGAAGCCCATTAAGGGCTTTCTTCAACACAAAATAATTTGAAAAGGTAGTTAAACTCATCCAGATGCTCGAATCCCTTGGTGAACCAGATGTTTTTGTCTATAATGCAGTAATCAGTGGGTTTTGTAAGTCGGCTCAAATCAATTTAGCCAACAGAGTGCTAGACCGGATGAGAAATCAAGGGTTTCACCGGATGTTGTTACTTACAATATTCTAATCGCAAGTCTATGTAGTAAAGGGAAACTTGGTTACTTACAATATTCTGATCGAGAGTCTTTGTGCCAACATTTATATTGATATTTAGAAAGAACCCCTACCTCTCTAATACATTTACAATATTATTACTCCAGACATGCTACATGCATATTCATCATATAATTTACAGAAGTCTAGATACAAACCAAATATTAAGATTTTTACAAAGTTATATATATTACATAACATCCCAGGAAATTTATACAATTAGGTACAAAAAGTGTTAATATTAACTATTCAACATCTTTTACCAGTACATAACTATATTAGATGCTTATCACATGCAATAGTTTAAACATTGAGAGGGATTAGCGGATGACGCTTAGTGAGTTCAATAGCAAATACAATATAACACTATGACATATATATATATATATATATATATATATATATATATATATATCAATATGACAGAAACAAAGAGGGACAAAGAACAACAAAGACATATGTGTATCATATGTTAGGATTTCCATATCAACCAATAATTTGATTCAAAGATTTGCAATCAATGAGACATACCGATTTCAACTTGATATACATCAATAAAACTTCAGCTCAAGTGGCACAGAAAATACAATTTCGGATTATCATTTTTCTAAAGTATACAGGCTTTCACCCATACCTAGCATTCTGCCAATACCAAAGTGATACGAGTCATTCTCTACATGATCAAAGGCACAAAGCCAATACCAATGTGATACGAGACATGCTCTATATGGCCAAAGGCTTCATACCAATACCAAAGTGATACTTAGTCATTCACTACATGGTCAAAGCTATAGCTCCATTATCATGATAACACGGGAAATCACATTCCACATATAACACAAAACATATAATTGTCCCTATATTGGACTCACCATGAAATAACCGAATTGTCAAATGATAATTTGGGCAGCACTTTGTGTGTATAAATGACTTTCGTTGATGAAACCGGGGATTTTTTGTTGAAAACCGGGTCTTAAGCGGGGCAGAATTTCAACTTGAAAAGATTATTTTATCGGGTCTTCAGCGTGTCGGGACTTACTTCGTGTGACGAGGATGTTTCCTAGGCTCCGTGGGGTCTTAGGGTAGTTTGAGAGAGAATAGAAGGTGTGAATGTGTCAAAACTGTAAACAAAATTCAAAGAACCTTGATTTCTATTTATAGTACCCGAAGCGCAGCATTACGCTGGGCATAATTTTTAGTACGTGGGGCATACTACGTAGCGATGCTCTACGCTGGGCGTAGGCCTAGTATACGGGTCATACCAAGCGATGTGGCAATGGTTCGGTTCTCGTGCCTCGGACGTGTCGAACCTGCATGAAATGTATCCTTCGTCCGTAGTACGTTGGTACATACCTCGTACGTTGGGCGTATATATCTGTACGCTAAGCGTACCACTTGGTACGTTGGTCGTTCTTCTAGCCTAGAAGTTTGCGCCTAAAACTTCAAAATGTCATATCTTACACATACAAGCTCCGTTTTTGAAGTTATTTATATCCACACGTAGGTGAGATTAAACTCTACAACTTTCGTTTAGACTCTGTCGGCTAATTTTGAATTCATTTTTAATATTATATTTTTAACAGGCCGGGACAAGAAAAGTCTGTTAAAAATTGATAACTTCTTCATTCGACATCCATTTTCGTCTGTCTTTTTTACTGTTGAACTACTATTGACGAGATCTTTCATTCTCATTTAGGTTGTATCAGCTACAAATTGGTCGATCTATAATTCGAATTTCGAGCAGTACACTACTATGTCGAATTTTAGAAAAATCATAACTTCCACATACGAAATCAGATTTGGACATTCTTTTTATGAAAGTTTCTTGTTTAATGAATACTACAACTTTAATTTAGACCACTAAAGCAAAAAAATATAATCTCACTTTTTACGTCATACGGCGTTGTGCCGGTTCTGTCACGGAACTTCAATACATCATAACTTCTTCGTTTAACTCGGATTTCAATGATGTTTTCGCCTAAATGTTTCTAACGAAATAATTTACAACTTTCAATAACATTAGTTTTACTCATTTTCAACTTAAATTTTGCATTTCCGTTAATTTCAATATTTGACTTTTTGATCGGAATCTCATAAGATTTTTCATCACTTTCTGAATGATTCTAAACATAGTTTTACTTCAATTCTTGTAAAAACTATCTTGTTAGAACGCAACACTCAAAATCATATATTATATATTAATATTCACTTTTAAGCTATCAAACTTATAAAACACGATAATTATACATGGTCGTTAACATGTATGTTACATATTCGCAGTACTCATACGACATTTAATCGTTATTTGGTTGGATATTTGTTTCAAGGTAGGCGTGATGGGTTTAGTTTTGGGTTCAAAGGATTCTAGAAGAAAATTTGGATTAATGGCATCCGATATATATATATATATATATATATATATATATATATATATATATATATATATATATATATATATATATATATATATATATATATATATATATATATATATATATATATATATATATATATATATATATATGGGAAAAGTGAATATACCCTTAAGGGTATATAAGCTTAGGTACCCAAACTCATCATAATACGTCGTTTTGTTTGATATATTCATTATAATACTGTTAAACTTCAATCGTTAACTTGATTTATATTCAATATTTTTAAATTTTCACTATTATCTTCCTCTTACATCACATCTTTTTGTCGAACACTTACTAGGCTATATATTATTATTGAAAATGACAATTATATAAGAGGAAGATAAATATGAAATTTATAAAAATCTTTGAAGTAATTCAAGTTAGAAGTTGAATTATAAGAACATTGGACAATTACAATGTCTATATATGATACAAAACGATGTAGTATGGTGAGTTTGGGTACATAAGTATATATACCCTTAAGGGTATATTCACTTTTCCCTATATATATATATATATATATATATATATATATATATATATATATATATATATATATATACACACAGAGAGAGAGGATTAATTGGTTTTTTATTTTGTTTCAGTATATTTTTAATAAAAAGAAAATAGCAAAAAAAAAATATCATGGACAAATCCGTCATTTTAAATATTATTAAACAAATTGAAAAAAACTCGAAACAAAATAAAAAATTTAGACATCTTATGCTAGTACAAAATTATTTGGATAAAAATGACAATTTTTAGTTAACCATAAGAATCATTCTTGCAATTTTTTCTATTTATTTTTTGTATTTTTGTGTTTTTATTTTTCTTGTTGTGATTTTTTTTCTGAATTGTTTAAATAAATTAAAATTATAAATATAATACAATTGAGATGGTATTGATGTGCCAAAAAAAAAAAAAAATAATAACAACCAAGACACAACTCGTTCAGATGTTGGTAAAGTATATTTATGTGGGTCTCAATTGAGATATTGGTAGAGGACATTTATGTAGAATTACTAAGTACACAAGAACGAAACCCTTTAAATGATACGTATAAATGGTGCATGAGGACTTTGTTATTAGCCACCTCAAATTAATAATGATGGCAACATATTACCAGCTTTGATTAATTAATTATATCAGAATCAAACACATGTAAGTTGCAAAAACTGGTACTTTTTATTAATAGGATGGATGGTAGCTTAGAGTATTGAATGTACACATGTTATAAAAACTAAATACAAAGACTACCGACAACTAATATTAATGCAAACATTAATATTTAACAATACAATTCAATGATTCATGATTAACCTTCTTTAGTGGCAAATTTAAACAACAAATCCTACTATCTTCATTGTATTCATTAATCTGAAAAACACGAAAAAAAAATATATATATGCAAACGGAATATATAACATTTATTTAAGCTTTTTTGTAACATTATTCATGGCCAACCATTTTTTTAAAAATTCTATACACTTTATTATCTAGAGAGGTAACCTATTGTGAAATTTGTTGCAAATTGGTTGCGTGTGAACATATTACGGTATCAATTTATTTTTATTTAAACCATATTCAATAAAACCTAAAACTGATATAAAACTTTTTATATTAATACGGTACCAATTTTTATGGTTACCAACCAGTTTAGTTGATACAAATTAATATTAATATATTACTAAATTCCTTATAATTTTCAATAATAATAATTAAAGAGCACAAACAATATTTGGCAACTTTACTATCTCTATCATAAATTAGTAATGATTACTTAGTTGGTATTATTAACTAAATATGTTCGCTATTAAATATATTGGTAGTTAACTTTTCTAGTTTGGATAATCATATGTTGATACACATTTAAGAGCCCTAATGATATATACATGTTATAGCAAATTTACAAGTTTTATAATTTGGTCCTACCTTTATTAGGTCCTACCTTTTATTTTTATTATGATCTTGGTCCTATTTTTTTGTATATAAAATTTTTTCTCACCTTATTTACAATTTTGTTTTACATGTTTTTAGTAAATTAATTTTACAACTATTTGTTTATTATTTATTATTTATATATTTTTTTGCAAACTTCGATATATAAATAATTTTCAAAACTTTTTACATATTTTTTTTATTAATTTTTTAAGATTTTTTCATTTTTATAAAGTAATTTGTTTTTATATTTTTTTTTCTAAGTTTTCTACGCATTGATTTTTATTCATGTAAAAGTTGTAAAAAAAAACATCTACTCAGCCCATATGGTCATGAAGGTTCGTATGTACTAACTTCAGAGCATGACACATAGTCTTATGTTTGCAACATGCGACAAGTCGGTATATGAAAGATGGCCGAAAATTTTATTATAAAAGTTCCCTTTCCAAAAAAAAAAAAGAATTATAAAAAGAATGTAAAAAAACTACTTTTTACATATTGGTTTTTATAAATTCCCTTTTAACAAACATATTTTATATATATATATATATATATATATATATATATATATATATATATATATATATATATATATATATATATATATATATAGAAGTAAGTTCATGCGAAAATATAAATATCCTGCGAAAACGCAAAAACAGATTTTATCTTATGAAAATTAAACACATGTACTATAAAAAAGTAATTTTATTAGCAATAAATTAAAGATAGTAAGTTTGAATTGGATGGTGTTATGGTAATATAGATTTAAAGACAGTTTTTATAATTATATTTTTTTCACGTCTTTAATCATATTTAAATTCATGTTTTCATAATAAAAATGTTAAAAATCATACTTTGCTAATATGAAACAGTTTATCATCTATCATCGATTATCATCATGTATTTTAAAGTTTGGATGAATTATTTTCCAAAATATAATGTTGAGGTGACATAATATCATAGGTTTTTATTGTTTTCGCGTTTTCGCAAATTATTTGCATTTTCGCATGAACCCTCCCCTATATATATATATATATATATATATATATATATATATATATATATATATATATATATATATATATAAAACTGTCAAAAACATGTTAAATTTTGTAAAAGACCATTTCAAAATTCATGAAAAACATGTACTAATTCAATTTTACAAAATCGAATTTTTAAATAAACATATAGAACCCAAATTATATATATATATATATATATATATATATATATATATATATATATATATATATATATATATATTCAGGTTTATTTGATACCTATCTAATTTTGTGAAACCGTGAGATCAAATCTAAAAATAATTTTAAAATGCAAAATAAATGGAAAAATCCAAAAAAAAAAATATTTTATTATTATTTTCGGAACTTGAGTTAACTAGAAAAAATAAAAAAAAATAAAAATAAATTCCTTTTTTTTTAAATAAAAATAAGTGAAATATTCTAATAGAATATTATACTGATATATTCTAAAAAATAATTTTAAAATGCAGAATAAATGGAAAAATCTAAAAATTCTTTTTTTAAATATTATTTTCGGAACTTGAATTAACTAAAAAAAATAAAACTAAATAAATAAAATAAAAATAAATAAATAAAATAAAAATAGATTCCATTTTTTTTGAAAAATACGTGAAATATTCTAATAGAATATTACACTGACATATTCTAAAAAATACTTTTAAAATGCAAAATAAATGGAAAAATCTAAAAAAAATTATATTTTATTTTCAGAACCTGAATTAACTAAAACAAATTAAAAAAAAATAAAAAATAAAAAAATACGTCTCACGGTCTCACAAAATTAGGCGTCTCACATGAACCTAACCATATATATATATATATATATATATATATATATATATATATATATGTGTGTGTGTGTGTGTGTGTGTGTAAAAGAAAAATAGAAAGCGAATTATAAAAAACAAATTTATAAGAAAAAAGTAATTTTTAGAAAAATATAGAAACCAAGTTGTAAAAAAATTGAGTCAAATTTGTAATAATAATAATAATAATAATAATAATAATAATAATAATAAATATTAGAGCCAAATACATAACAAAAACTAAAACATTGGCTAATAATGAAAAATAAATTTGGATAAGTGATAAACCTACCGTAACATGCTAATGAGACGAACTTGTAACAACTTAAATAATCACTCGCCACTTGAGATAATAAAATGTATGAAATGATATTTTGTATACATTAAAAATAATAATTGAAAAAAATGATAAATTGTAGCATTTAAACGACTAACATAAACCTTTCTCGGTTCCACATGTAAAGCCAATCGTAAAACATTAGTAATATTTTTGGTGTGCCAACGTTTGAAGTACATACATTCTTAATGGAATTTCACTCCTTAACCACTAGGATTTCATTGCAAGGAAGAAAACAATTGCTTGGCTATAAGGATGTACGGAGTGAAAGAAATTTTGAAGTGCATTAAGGGCATTAACATTAGCTACATTGTCGTGTGTTGGTGGTACCACCAAAAGGTGCTTTAACAGGTAAACTAAGTCGCTCGTTTTTAGTTTAAGTTTCGGTTAGTTGTACAACATAAATTTGTACCAAAATAGTAATGTGTGTTTTTAATTATTTTGTGAATTGGCCTTGTGTGTTCTTTTTATTTTATGAACTAGTTTTGTATGTTTTTAATTAGTTTAAATTTGTTCTAAAATTAAAAACTAGGTATGATGGAAGGAATAGAGGCAATGGATTTTCATATATGTTATGAGATAGGAGAAGTAGAAGAAAGAAGAGAGAAAAAAAATGTAATGTTGAGGTGACAAATGGATTGGAAAGGTGGGAATTATGGATTCCCCATCCTAGTTCTCATGTTTTAATAAAGAAATAAAAATCACGCAAGGGAAAATATGAATAGAAAAAATTTATATATTGATGTTCCTGAGATAAAAAGAAAGATTAAATAAAAAAACAAATCCTTAAAAGTAATTCCCTCTCAAATCCTTCCAATTTGAAAGGAAAATTAGGACATGACATTTTTGGTATGTCCATCTCATATTCCACTTATTTTTTATTTGATTATTTAGATTTCAAAGACCAATTATTTATGTAATAATTTATAATATCTTCATTAAATAAAACCATGAAGTGAAAAGTAAAAGTCCTAGGCTTCTCTGTTGCTTGACACCATTAACTCATCAATTAAGGAAGTTTTACTAAGGCTTCAGGGAACAGGCTCGATATACACTATGCCATGCTTGAAGAACACCACCCTACCATAGTGGTATGTCGAGTATGTCCAGGTCAAACACCGTTCTAGTGCTGATGAGAGAGGGTCGAGAGGTGAGAGGATAACGACTATTGTTGTATTTGCTTTTTTCAAATTTCAAAATACTAGTAAACACATGCTACCAAATTCAAATTTTGAACAATTTTAAACCCCAATACACATTTCAAATACCTTAAAAAAACTAGTGGTTTTTTAATTTCAAAATTTTAAGCTTTATCATACCACTATAAATATACATATAACCTTCATTATTTTTACACCATAACCTTCATAATATCAACTTTGTACCTCAATTCTTCTATTCTCAAAATGTATTCTTATACCAACTGTAACGTCCCAAATTCCATAACAAAATTTTCATTTAAAAACACATCTCATTCAAACATTCATTTATTCATAAGGAAAACCTATGTTTGACAATCAAAAGATAACTTATTAAAATCAAAGTATAAAATAGAACATGGGTATGTTCT
The DNA here is from genome assembly GCF_052625555.1 of Lactuca saligna. Lineage (NCBI taxonomy): Eukaryota > Viridiplantae > Streptophyta > Magnoliopsida > Asterales > Asteraceae > Lactuca > Lactuca saligna. The sequence continues at coordinate 38,040,269 of NC_136422.1, forward strand.
TCACACGATCTGTAGAAGTACCTAAAATCATCTGTATACAACTAGATAAGCACAAAGCTTAATGAGTTCTCCAAAATACCATAAACCACAATACATATACATACATAAAAATAATGGTTACGACCTTTCGTCGTTCAACCAATAACATGTGTATGTAGACTCACGGCTTGTCGTCGTTCCGTCATCAACACGAGTTTGTAGACTCATGGCCTGTCATCTTTCTGTCGTCAACTCCTCATACACACATATAAATGGACTAACAACTATTCCTACAATATGTGTTTATTTGGATTCATGTCATGTCATCATTCCATCGCCAAGTCTATACGCTCACGACCTATCCTCTTTCCACCGTTAACTCCTCATACATACATATGAGCGAATCACATAATCAAACAAACAATCATATAAAGATTATTCTAGACCACATATAGCTGTACTCTAGCAATCCCTATATATATATATATATATATATATATATATATATATATATATATATATATATTGTAACATATGGTATAATGAGATAACTCACCTAATTAGTCTCAAAATAGATAAGCATGTAGCGTTGGAGACAACTTCACTAACATGTATCAACCTATAATATACTTTACAGGTTATTAACTATTTATGTATAATGACTATTATTTAGATCCTTCACTAATCCCCAGTGTTCTAAAAGGCATGTCATGGCGTGATTTATGGCTTCACTATTACGAAAAGCCACATAACATTATTGTTAAGCGTGACATGAGCAAAATCGTGATATGGCATGCCATGGTCCTATGGCGTGTTATAGCACATGGTTTTTTTCATTTGTAACATATTTTTTGCTTTGTTATGTATTTTCTAATCGAGTAAGTATTGTGTTTGTTGTTAACTTTTTATTATTAGTTATTGATATAATACTTCTAAAAAGCAATTATATTTAATATAAATTTATATTTATGTTTTCATATAATTATAAATTAATACAAAATCGCAGCCTTACATCACGTCTTGAAAAGTCCCATCCTTCGCCATGGCTCGTTAAGCTTGAGGCTTGGTCATGTCGTCACGCCACGCCTGACGTCATTTAGAAGCTTGCTAATACTAGTGAATACTTCAATTTCTCTTATATAAGTGATGACTAGGTAAAATCATACCATAGGTAGGAACCATTTGGTATATTGTGTATGCTATTCGGACAATCCACTTTAAACACCTCTCTAGATCTAGCCTAGACACCACTACCGTAAGTAGATCGATCAATATTATAACTAGAATTATTGATAAATATTGTTTATAGGTTCATAATAACGGTAAGGAACTTAAATATAAGTTACACTTAAAGCATAGTAAGTGCAACTTAACGTATAGAGTTTTATGATAAAAGTTCAGAAAGTCATGGAAAAAACATCGACTCGGGATGCTGCTTTTTATCGGGCTTTTTGTTACTATATGTTAGGGCCACGATCCTTATGATATTCAGGATCCTCAAATATCAAAGATCATCGTTTACATCAGGATCCTGGCTAATTATCGTTATTATTTTTATTAATATTTATAACGGTCATATTTTGTCTATGAATAACACGTGTGCAGAAGTAGTCAAGAGAACACCAATTCTCAGCGAAGAATCATCTCAACTATTCTAAAGACCCAGAATACTTTGTCAAATAATGTTCATGAAGCTGGTCATAGGGGATCCCAGAAATATCAGATATTTTGTTGGCTAGATTAGACTATAAATTGACAGTTGTAATCTGCACAACACATTGGTCTTTAGTCTAAGCTCACTCTATGAATTTCTTTACTCATTCTCATTAAGAACTCATTGTAATATATATTGTATATCAATAAAATCATCAAGGATGGTGATCATTATCACCTCATAAGGTTTTATGTCGGATATCCTAGGAAGGATTAAGGGCTTTCCTTGTAAACCATTGTGCCGCTTTCTACTACCATTTGCTATTATACAATCTGAACATCACAACCTCTCATTCAATTTGGTTGATTAGTACTTGTGTAAGTTTTGAACAAAACAATTTGGCGCCCACCATGGGGTCGTGGTCCTCAAAATCCTCGTAAAAATCATGTCTACACAACCGATCCACTCTTCTTTCTTTGCTCCTTCCATTCCAATAAAAAAACCTACCACCTCCTCTAAGTGTACCCCCACTAAGAGGAAAATTTCTGACACTTCCACACCCCCTCAATCGCTAATCGAGGAAGTTTGGGATCCTCAAGGATCCAGGATCCAACTGCCTCAGTCACTACTGCAGAACTTTTCGCAATGATGAGGAAAATGACGCAACATGTGACCTAACAGCAGAAGGAGAAAAGAACACTACTCAAACAAGTGGAAAGGATGAATGCGGAATTTCAGAAATCCCAGGAAACTACGCCCACAGTTGTGCAACCAAGGATCTTGGACTTTAATAATGCAGGATCCTCAGAAAATCACCAGAAGGACACGATTCTTACCATTGTGGCCTCACACTGGGGGGGGGGGGGGGGAACTATGGACCACTGAGCTTATATGATCAATGATCTCAATGAGCCTTTCAAAACTCCTAGAAATCTTGATTCTAGTAACTTCTCAAACAGCAATACTACTAATACTAAGTATGCTAACATTGATGTAGGAATAAACCCAAACATGGCCAGACAACTTCAGTAATTAAGACAAATGATCTCAAGTGTACCCGGAGTGGTCCAACCAATACCATAAGCATCTGCTACAATCCATAGGATCTCGAGATTGCTCACGCAATAGATGATATCGAAGTTCCTAAGCACTTCCAAACTCCTAGCATGAAGCTATACGATGGAACCACAGATCCTGAAGAGCATATAGCCCAATACAGAGAAAGGATGGAGAGCATTCCCATCCCAGGGAACTTGAAGGAAGCTTGCCTATGCAAAGGATTTGGTTCGACCCTTACAGGACTAGCGCTCAAATGGATGCTAAACGTTCCCCATACTCTATTACTTATTTTGCACACTAGTTAATATATTTAATAACTAGTTTTCTTGCAGCAAAACCTTCGAGAAGATCACTAATGATCTCTAACAGGTTGCTCAGGATCCTAAGGCAAAACTTACGGACTTTGTTAACAGGTTTGGTTGGGAGGCTCTGAGTATCCTGAACATCAACATGGCCACTGCTGTAGAAGTCTTTAAAATGGGACTAAGAAAGTATTCACCCTTCTATGAAGACCTTGTGAAAACCCCATGCAAAAGATTGGATGAAGTTAGGTGCTGGGCGTTGTGGTTCATAAGGCTCAAAGAGGATAGAGGGATCCAAAAGAGAAGCAACCCTTTGGATCAATATGAAAACCCTAATAGGAAGGCCAAATCCTCGACTCAAAGATCATACAACTCGAAGCCCTATTCCAAACCAGATCAGCATAGGGTTAATGCCCTTGATGATGGAGGAGAAGAGGAAGAACTTCCTAAAGTCAGTGACTATCGTTTTTCAGTGAATGTTTCAGGTGTAATTCATGCTATGCAAGATCTTAGAGATAAAGCAAGATGGCCAAAGAGAGACAGCAAGTCCACCGCTTGGAAAGGTAAGTCCAAATGGTGTCCTTACCATGAAGACTTTGGCCACATGACAGAGGACTGCATAGCCCTACGAAAAGAAATCATCCACCTCCTTAGTAAAGGACACCTCAAAGAGATCCTCATGAGAAAAATAGAAAAATCCAAGGAGAACAACCAGGATGATCATAGGATCCCAGAGAAACCAAGATCTCAATCCTCTAACGCTAAGATAATTAACATTATCTCAGGCGGATCTAACATCTATAGTACCTCTTATTCTAAGGCTAAAAGACACGCCAAAGTCTCTAAAACTGAAAAGGAGGACAGAACCCGAAAGAATACCATAATTAGCAGTGAAAAGGAAATCGCATTTGACGAGACGGACAGGGAAGGAATTCAGGATCCTCACCATGACGGACTCGTGATAACACTGTACATGGCCAACCATTTCGTTAGAAGGATCCTTGTTGATGGAGGATCCTTAGTCAATATCATACTCTTGAACGCACTGAAAAGAATGAACATCCCAAAATCTGAAATAGTCAGAAGATCCTCAATCCTCATAGGATATAGCGGGGAAACAAAACACACAATTGGAGAAACAAAGCTACCAATATACATAGAAGGGGTAAACTATATAATATTTTTTTGTGCTATTGACACCTTATCTTCTTATAATGTGATACTAGGTAGACCATGAATTCACGAGATGAAAGTGGTTCCATCGACATACCATCAATGTGTGAAGTTACCCATTCCATTAGGAACAATGAAGATCATGGGAGATCAACAAGACTCGAAAGGATGCTACAAAACCTCCATGAAATCTACGACCAAACCCCAAAAAGCATAGCAATTAAGGCAGGGGCACGACATCTTCTAGAGACATAGGAACAAGACGTAAAGAAACTGCCCCTGGGCATCAAGGATCCTGAAGCTAAAGTTCTCATAAGTTCCTCAATGCGTGAGAAGATCGAGAAGGACCTATTGAATTACTCACAAACTTAATATTGATCCTTCTTTCAGAGCAATACACCAAAAGAGAAGGAAGTTTGCACCAAAAGGAATCAAATCATCCAAAAGGAAGTAGAGAAGCTCCTCAAAACTGGGATGATCAAGGAAGTAAAGTTCCCAAGATGGCTAGCTAATGTGGTTTTCATACAAAAGAAAAAGAAACAAATGGAGAGTGTGTGTAGATTACACCATGGAAGTTTATATTGACAACATAATAGTGAAGTCAATGAAAGCTGAAGATCACCTTAGAGACCTCAATGAAGTGTTTGACATCCTAGACGAGTACAATATGAAGCTGAACCTACTCAAATGTCACATTGGAATGAAGTCAGGCAAGTTCATGGGATGCATGGTAACCAAAAGAGGGATAGAAGCAAGCTCAAAACAAATAAAAGCAATCATGCAACTAAGATACCTATCTTCAACAAAGGACATCCAAAGGCTAACCGCAAGAGTAACATCACTCAACAGGTTCATTTAAAGATCCTCAGAAAGGTGCAAGCCGTTTTACAATATCTTGAAAAAGAAAAAGAAATTTGAGTGGAAGGTGGAACACGAGAAAGCCTTCTAGGAACTCAAAAAATATCTAAGCGTTACCCAATTACTAGTAAAATCTATAGATGGAGAACGATTTACTCTCTACCTCTTGGTATCTTCAAACGTGGTAAGTGTCGTTCTGGTCAAGGATCTTAATGGGGATCAACATCCTATCTATTATGTAAGTAGAAGTCTCCTGGATCCTAAAACTAGGTACTCTTACCTCGAAAAATTATTTATTTCTTTAGTAACTGCTTCTAGAAAATTAAGACACTACCTAATATGGCAAATACCTGAAGATCCATTGTAGTGCTTGGTTAGTATTAAAGAATGGTTCTCGAGCTTCGTGTTAATCCAAGGTAAACTTTACAAAATATCTATGGCAAGTCCATACCTAATATGCTTGGAAGATCCTTAATCTATAGAAGTCTTCAAGGATATACACAAAGGAGACTGTGGCAATCACATCGGGGGCAGATCCTTATGCTCCAAAATACTAAGGACAGGATACTACTGGCCAACGATGAAGAAAGACTCATTTCTACATGCTCAAAAGTGTGATGCTTGCCAAAGACACAACAACTTCCTGCATCAATCGGCATAAACTCTATATCATGTTATCTCCCCATGGCCATTCATGAAATAGGTGATGGATACTGTAGGAAAATTGCCAGTAGCCCCAGTAGGAAAAGTCTTCATGCTGGTGATGACTGATTACTTCTCCAAATGGATCGAAGTTGAAGCTGTCGTCCAGGTAAGAGACAAAGAGGTAGTATCATTTATTAAACGTAATATCATGACCATGTTTAGGATCCCGACTGAAATCATATGCGAAAATGGATCTTAATTTATCAGCAAAAGGATAAGAGACTTTTGCACAAGCTAGGGGATCAAAATGATAATGTCCACTCCTGTTCATCCATAAGCTAATGGTCAATCGGTGTCCAACAAAAAAATCATAGTTAACAATTTGAAGAAAATGTTGGACAAAAAGAAGGGAAGATGGGCAGAAGAACAACGTTTCATTTTATGGGCAGATAGAACCACTTCCAAATTGGCCAAAAGTCAAACCCCCTATTCCCTAGTGTTTGGGACAAAAGTAGTATTCCCTACCGAAGTAGTGATCCCAACAGCAAGATACTTGCTTCAAGACCTAAAGAATAATGATAGGATCCTAGCACAGGATCTTGACACTGTTGACGAGCTTAGGGATCTCGCCAAAATACGCATTGTTGCTCATCAAAAAAGAATCACTAAGGCTTACAATAGGAATATAAGGTTCAAAAGGTTTCAAATAGGTGACTTTGTAATAAGGAAAATATTCCAAAACACCAAGGATCCTAGCATAGTAAAATTGTCTCCCAAATGGGAATGACCATATCTTGTAGATGCTGAAGTAGGAAGATCAGCATACTGGCTAGCAACACTCAAAGGAGTTGTTCTATTATGATCATGGAATGCCATACAACTCAAAGCATACTACATGTAAGTAGGATCGAATTATTCACAACAAAACCAAGGTATACATGTTCTTTACCTTAAAACATTTAGTATTAATTATTTTCTCCTCCAATACATTACTAACTTATGCTTTAGAGGGTCATTAGCTGGACTAACGCCCACCCCTAGCTAACGTTTTCTATGTAGAACAACGTATAGTTAAGGAACTTCAAGAGTGAAGATCCTAAAACATTGGGATCCTCACAATCGAAGATCCTGGAACGTTTGTGTCCTCAAGATCGAACAACTAGAAGCACAAGGATCTTGACACATAAAGATCTCAATACTTGGTATACTCCATTATATTTAACAATGTAATCTCTAAACTATCATGTGTACAAGCTAGAGACTAATCATCTCTCCCATGCCTAAGGGTACTTATTCCCCTCTAGGTTTAAAGAGCTAATTACCTTTTTCACAAGAACTAAGGTTTATACACCTCACTTGGACGCATGATATCTAACTATGGTATACAGGTAACGAGATCATTTCACGATTCAGTGGCTTGGAAACCCTATTATCTTTGAACACAAGTTGAGATCCTTAAGGCTTATAACATTTTCATATTATCCGGAAATGGGGATCCTACCCCAGTGATTACTCTAGGTTTATAACATTTTCATGTTATTGGGATTTTACCCTAGTAACTACTTAAGGCTTATAAAATTTCATGCTATCAAAGATTGGTATTTTGCCCCAGAAAATACATCTTCATGTTGTCACACGGTGGAAATGTTTCCCAGAGAATACAATCAAATTGTAACATTTTCATGTTACCTATCTAATGAATGATATCACAAGTGGGGATCCCCTCAGAATATAACATTAACATGTTATCTAATTCTATAATCTAAACAGGTTATCCTAAGGAGAAATTTCCCTTATGAGATCCAAGATCCTTATTTTTTATGATCTCTAACAATAAGGATCCTTGCCCTTTAGGATCCTTATCGACATTCATTGGTAAGGGACCTCATTCCTAACATTGAACCATAGTTCTCTGCATAGTTGGAATTTATCCTCAATAAATTCTAAAATTCAAAGACTCCTTAAGCTTAAAGAGAAACTCAAAGACAATCAGGTTCCATCTTTCCTTAACTTTGAAGTTTTAAAATCAAGGATCCTAAACTTTCTGGGATTCTAAACCAATCATTGACATATGAACTTTCGTTACTTCAGAGTCATTCGCTATTTTGATATCTTCACAGAAGTATTAAAAGCGTATTAGAAACTCTTATGAGTTGCAAGTTAATCACTAAACTTCTAAAAGAAACTTTTAGATCACTTAACAAAGTCAGTTATTGTTATTTTTTTAACTAATCATTAACAATCCATTTTGTTCTAAGAATCATTCACTTTTTTTAGGATCTTAACCATGTAAATGCCTTAGTATTGTATCATGCATGAAACATAGAAAGACGATAGAAAGATCAACCATTATATTCAAAACAAAAGGCCTACAGTCTTACAAGAGTCATGCATCAAAAGATTATGCTACCCTAATCACCTTAAAGGCCTAGATCTTATCCTGGTCATCACCGGGCTTCTTCCCCCCTCCCCCCCGGTCAACCATACTACAGGATCCTGACTGGAAGTAGTAGGCTTGTTAGTTAATTTGGCCAATTCCTTGCGCCAACCAACCATGTCCCAGGATCCTACATTTTTAAGATCCTCCGCCAGATGGATAATAAACACCCAAACGGCCACTGCAGCACTGACCTTTGCCTCAGAGATCACCTCCTCCATCTCGCGTACGAGCTCCTACTCTCTATCAACATTTTCCCTCATAAGCATCTCCACCCTCCTTTGAAGATCTTCGTTAGTCATCTTCCACATCTTCTACTGTCCCTGAAGGGCTTGTTCATCCCTCTTCGCCTGGATCCTTAGATCAGCCGAAACATGATCAGAGACATGTGATGAAAATATAGTAAGTCAGCAAAAAACAAAATGAAAAATGGAGAGAAAATGAAATCAACACTTACGACCTGAGAAAAAGGGACCTACTTCAACAGCGCTCCCTCAGCTCCAAGGCTCTCCAAAGATAAACCTGTGGATTCAACAGTTGTCCTTTTCTTGCATCCTAGAGTTTTCACTGTCAAATCTACGGTCGACTTTTTAAGAGGAAGAGAGGACGACCTCTTCTCCTTCTTCACTACCAGCCGATCTGCTGACATAGCCGTATCAATATCAACAAGAGTGAAATGAGCACTGAAGTGAGTGATCTTGGATCCTATAGACAACAAAAGATTATTAAAGATCCTCATTACAAATAGGAAAAAATTAAAGATCCTTACCCATCGACATGAGGTCGATAGCGGAAGAGCTTTCCTGCGGGACGACATGATTGAATAAGAAGGATCTCTCGATTTTAGATAAGACGAAGAACTTCTCAATAATCTCTTTTGAATACTCAGCAACGGGAACAAGTTCCTCGAACTTGAAGGCTGGAAAAGAACAAATAAAAAAAATAAGACTCTAGTATTACAAGTTAAAGTATTGCAATCTTATGCTTCTTAATGCAATCTATGGGCAACACATCCCCATTAGGAACAGAGTCACACCTAACAAAGAGGTATATATTTTTCCAAGCTCCATCATTGTACTTGGTATTCAAGTGTAACATACACGTTAATTTATCGCGATTCATAATTTAAAAGTGAATAATATCATGAAATATTATGTGATTTTGAGCGTTGAGTTCAACAGATAGTTTTTACTATAATTGAAGTAAAACTATGTTTTGAATCCTTCAGAAAGTGATGGGAGATCTTATGAGATTCTAATCAAATATCAGTTATTGAAATTAAGAAAAATTGAAACTTGAAAATAAGTAAATTTATATTATTCAAAGTTGTAAAGAATCTCGTTAGAAACATTTAGGCAAAAACCTCACCGAAATCTGAGTTATAACGAAGAAGTTATGACTTATTGAAGTTTTGAGACAGAACCGACACGACTCCATATGATGTAAAAAGTGAGTTTTCAATAAACTACTTTTTATCCCTTGTGATCTAAATGAAAGTCGTTGTATTCGTTAAACCGAGAATTTTCATAGAAGCAACGTCCACATATGACTTCGTATGAGGAAGTTATGATTTTTTTAAGATTTGATATAGCAGTAGACAGCTAAAAACTCGAAATAAAGATCAAGTGATTTTTAGCCGACACAACCTAAACGAGAATCGAATGTCTCGTTAATAGTAGTACAAAGGTAAAAAGACAGACGAAAATGGTCGTTGGATGAAGAGGTTATGAATTTTAACGGACTTATCTTGTCTCGGCCTATTAAAAATATAACTTTAAAAATAAAGTCAAAATTAGCCGACAGAGTCTAAATGGAGCATAATCTCACCTTTGCGTGGATATAAAGAACGTAAAAAATGGAGCTCGTATGCGAAAGATATGGATTTTTTAAGTTATGGGTTTAAACTTTGAAAATGATACAAAGACATACGCCCAACGTATATGAGGCCACGCCCCGCGTACCTCGCACACAATCAATCCGGAGTCTGCCACGTCCTCCTATCCTTCGCATGCAGACACGTATTACTCTTGCATCCAATATAGTCATGTACTGGTAGAAGATGTAGAATAGATAATATTATAGATTTTGTATTTAGTGTTAAATTTCCTAGGAAGTTATGTAACATATATATATATATATATATATATATATATATATATATATATATATATATATATATATATATATATATATAATTTTGTAAAAATCTTAATAGTTGGTTTGTATCTAATCTTTTATAATTAAACTATCAATGTAAAATATTGTTTATGAAAATGCATGTAGCATGTTTTAAGTGAACTATTTACCACATATTGATATTTAGACTTAAACAGTAAGAAGTTTAATATATGAATAGATTCATTGTGAGTATATGGATTCAAACCATAGGAAAACCTTAAGTAAAGTATTAGGTAATGATAAATCTTAATATTCTAAAATACTACATTACTCCAAATTTTCAAAATAATGGTTGAACAGGTGAATAGCCATACACCAGAGGTGGGTGGAGATCCTCAACCTGATGAAGTAAATACTCCAGTATCCCCTTGTAAGGAGCGATTGTGGATAAACTCACTAGTGTTATTCGAAAAACTCTTGAAGAACACAAAAAGGATAGAAATAAAGGTAAAGAGAAAGCCACTGGAGAATCTTCAAAATGAGAGACGAAACATCCCTCATTCAAAACTTTCAAGAGTAGTGTTGTTACGGAGTTGTTAGGAGTCCTTAATCCCATTGTTGTTCTTACGTGGATCCAAAACACATAAAAATTATTTCGTATCTCTCATGTGGTTAATGAAGACAAGGCTAATTACACTTCTGCAATGCTCATCGGAGAAGCCTTAGTCTGGTTGGAAGCAACATTCGTAGCTCTCAACGAGTATGACCAAGAGAATTTTTATTGGGAAATGTTCAAAACTCGCTTGCTAGTAAGGTATTGTCCTCGAGACATGAGAAGAAGACTGGAGAAAGAATTCCTCGAGATTAAAGAGGGAGGGATGACTGGTACATTCCAACTGAAGACAATAAAATTTAATCAAAAAACACAGTTTGCTGCAAAAGTATATTCCAACTGAAGACAATAAAATTCAGTTATTCCTGGATGAACTACGATATGAGATCCGCTATTTTGTGGTTAATTGGGATGTTCTATCATTTGAAAAGGTTGTTGAATATGCTCGAAAGCGTGAGCATGACTTAGAAATACGTGGTACCAATCTTTCTGTTCCTAAGCATCCATGTATTGGTCGAGCTGTTCCTGTCCCCTCTATTCCACCAGCTGAATCTATTCGAACTGATCCTCCTAAACAAGTGCAATTTTATAATACCCCTCGTAGCTGTGGTAGGTTACAATCTTTTTCACTTTAGTCCCCATCGTGTCGAAACTGTGGAAAAAAATCATCTAGGCAAATGCAGATTAGAAAAAGGACCAGTGGTCTATCATGGATGTGGAGAAATAGGCCACATAAGGCCTATTTTCCTGATAAAGAATGTTACCTGCTTTGCTTGTGGTGTTGTTGACCACAAAAAGCTTTTCTGCCCTACTCTTACTAGCCAAATGGCGGGAAGTCAAGTTTATTTTCAACAACTGGCGAAAAGTCAAGCTTTTGCTTAACAACTAAAGAGTTCTCCAACTTAAAAGGAGGAGGTACCAAAAGCTAAAGGCCATGCATCTTAGATTACCATGGAGGAGGCATGCAAAGACCAAACTGTTGGGACTGCTACATTTCTAGTCAACTCTAGACTTGCTCACATCTTATTTGATTCTAGTGCCTCAGATTCTTTGTGTCTCATGAATTTGTGCATTCCTTTAAAATTTCTTGCTATGCACTCACACAACCATTTCATCTAGATATTGTGGGAAGTATATCATTATGCTGATAAAGTCTATAGGGACTATGTGATAGAAATTGAAGGCTATAATTTTCTTGCTAACCTAATTCCTATCACTATGCCCAACTTTGATATTATTCTGGGCATGGATTGGTTGTCAAAGAACCATGCAGAACTCTTGTGTTATGAAGAGATAGTACGCATTCCTTTTAAAGGGGAAAATCCTATTTATGTCTACAGTGATCAAATAATTTTTAAAAATAATATCTTTCCTAAATTTATATCTAAAGGGTGTTCTATCTATCTAGCCTATACAATTGATATCTCAAAAGAGGGGAAGAAAATTGTAAATGATGTTCCCGTTGTTAATGAATATCCTAATGTTTTCCCCGATGATTTTCCAGTACTACCTTTGGATAGGCAAGTAGAATTCCGAATTGGTCTTGTACCTGGTGCTGCTCCAATTGCAAATACTCCTTATCGTTTTGCGCCAGCTAAGATGAAGGAAATGATGATCCAACTGCAGGAATTACTTGACAAAGACTTTATTCAACCGAGTGCCTCTCATTGGGGTGCTCCAGTATTGTTTCTTAAGAAGAAAGACGGATCGATGCGAATGTGTATTGATTACCATGAGCTAAATAAGCTGACTACACTACTAGAAAAATAGCCTTTTACGATGCGCTATTAATGACACACACTGATAGAGGATGCACATTTGTGCATGCCCTAAAAATTAACGTTAGTTTTTGCAACATTTGAAGGATAGAGGACACACATTTTTGCGTGCCCTAAAATTAGTGTCAGAAAAAAATACGAAGGGCACCTATCAAAAAATGTGCGTCGTGTATCTGTGTCGCTTTATATTTTTTTTAAGGAAACATGCGTTTTTAGGAGGGAAAATGAAATTCAAAAAATTAACCCCCGCTTATTCATCCCAAAAATTCACCGCCTCTTCGAATTAGGGCCTTCGTCTTTATCTACAGCTTCCTCAATTCCTCGATCCATCACCTCCACCGAAAACGTAATTCTTGGTTCCAACAAGTTCTTACACACTTAATGCGAACCTAATGAGCTGAGGTAGGGTTCTTACCTCTCAGTTATCAATTTGAGCAGACAATTTAGGTTTCCTAAATCCGACCCTAATTTTTTCTATCTCACTCTCGTATTTCCATCTCATCCCTCTCGCCAAGTTCAAAACACATAAGGGGAGACAAACACACTATTTCTTTTCATATTTTGGTCTTCACCAAGATCTGGTTTCCATATAAGCTTTACGTTTCGAGCCCAAACCATCCTCACGCGATGTCATCAGGTTCTTTTACTTTTGCATCTGCACTCGATGGTTCTTTGTCTAGAAGCACCATTCCCGAACCTCAAATCGTGTCTACACTCCATCATCACCACACGTTGCTCGGTTCTGGATTTGTTAGGGCTTGTTTCATCCATTCACTGCCTCCCAACCACAAGCGATCTTATAACACTGCCCAATCAACCCCCTTCAAACATCTTTGCTATCAAGATAATATGCCTCCACCGTTTTCTGAAAGGTGATTTCATTTTCAAGCTTTGATGCATATGGTATTAACATTGATTTAAATAATATTCAGGCAAGCTAAGGATGTTGTTAAAGGCACAAAAAAGCATCTTGGAAGCAAGAATCCAAAAGTTCAACTTCTTGTATTAACAGTAAGCAAAAAGAAAACTACTGCTCTTATATTTCTAGATCTGTACCAATAACTTTACTTTTAGACCCAATCTTTAATTTCTCTTGAGGGTGGCTTTATTGCATTGTTAGGTACAATTAGATTGAAGCCTCCCAAAAAAGTTTTTAAAGAAATACAGACCAGATGTTCAATTTTCAAGACCTTTTTCTTAATGGATTCACATAAAGATCTTCCTCTTGTTTAATGTGTTTAAGCTTTTGGAAACAATTATGAAGAACTATGGGGATTTTGTCCATATGCATGTAGCTGAGAGAGATCTGCTTCATGAGATGGTGAAAATAGCAAAAAATAAGGTTAGAACTATTATCTTTTAAGCAATTTGCTATAGTGAACTGTTGTTTAACATAAATAATAATCTTGTGAACTACAACCTGATTTTCATGTAAAAGAGAAGATCTTAATCCTAATAGATAGTTGGCAAGAAGGGTTTAGAGGATCAAGGGCAAGGTACCCACAATACTATGTAGCATATCATGAATTGTTGGTAAATTATGTTAGAAAAATATATATTTTCTTGAACTTTTTGATTGAGATTTATTAGAAGAAATATATATTTTCTTGATTTATGTTACTCTATATGTTTTAGTGCCTTGGAGCAGTTATTCCATAGAGGACTGACAGACCAGCGCCAGCTGTCACAAACCCACAAACCCAAAGCAGATCTTTATTACAAATAATCCAGAAAATAGAAATGAACCAGGCAAGTCTTCTGTGGAGGCGAAGTTTTCAACCTTGAGGTATATCTAGAAATCACATTTTAATCTTTTTATCTTAAAATTTTCAGATGCATTTTGTTTTCTTGTTCATATATGTTCCACTTGAATAGGTACTATTTAAAATTTGTCAAGTGTAATCCTATGTCTTATTCTGTTTTTTTCTTTTCAGCTTGACAGAACTTCAGAATGCACATGGTATCATGGATGTCCTTGCAGAAATGCTAACTGCAATAGATCTAGAAAGGAAAGAGGTAAAGTTTTTTTAAAAAATTTCGGTCTTGCCCCTCACTGTTTTTTACGATTTTACCCCTCAAGTTTGATTTAAGTTCCCTTTTTTGTAATTGATGACCAAATGTACATAAATATTTTGGACTCTTTATCCCTTTTTTGTGGGGGTGATATAACTTTTTATTGGGAGGGAGGTACTATCAGAAGCTTTTATTTTACTTCAAACATTTGAGCTCTTTTTGGTTATTTTATTAGAAAAGGTTCAGTAACTTTTAAGTGGTTGGTAATTGGTATGGTAGGTATTGTCTAATCAAGCAAGATCTGAACATATTCTTACTTTATATCTAAACTTGTTAAATATATGAACCAAATCATAGTGTAGATTTTTTGGAAATAAAACATATTGAAAGGAGGATTCTCTTATAAAGAAACTGGTTTTGAATATTATAAGGAATCAAAGAAGCATTCTTGTAAACATTAACATGAAGCATGTAAATGGGAATGTGTTAGAAAATTGTATATCAAATGATAATTCTTTATAGCAATTTCTTGAAAAAAAAACATCATTTTCTACTCCCACATTCCCATTCATCTTTATGAGAGCTTTTATCTATTAAATAGTAATTGTTACCCTTGTGTGAGTATGCTTAAAAGTTAATTCTACACTCATGGAATCAATTACTTAGTATAAAAGTAGGGTGATCCTTTATAAAGTGTTAGACCTTAAAAAGTTGAGAAGTAAATCTATGCAGACATTGCCATTGCATGCACCCACTAGTGTTTCAGCAGCAACCATTAATAGATTAAATGGTTGTAACAAAGCTGATGATGATCAGTGAAAAGAAATTTTGAATTCAAACATATATACATATATATATATATATATATATATATATACCAGGACATGTTTACACCACAAAATCATTAAAAATCAAAGGTTGAAAATGAGTTCATGGCCAAAGAAGTTCTTGGCCCGTGAACTCCATTTTAGGTTGCCAAAATGCCCTAAATGCCTTCATTGAGCCTAGAGACTAGCATAGAACATTACCTTGATGTGTCTAGGACCCCAAACAATCAAAATACCAACACCTAGGGGTGTTCAAGGCCGCAAACACATGACCAAATGGTTCATGGGCCGAAAACTCAAGTTAGGGGTGTTTTGATGCCACAAACACTTCCTAAGGCTTAGGCCTGAATTTAGACATGTACCCTAATGAGTTTAGGACTAGGAAACACCATTAGAACACCAAGAGTAAGGTGTTCACAGCCCAAGAAGTTCCAGGGTCGTGAACTCCAAACAATAGTGTCAAATGGTGCTATAAACACTTCTAAAGTCTTGTACACTAGCATAGTTTAGTTCCTAATTAAATTTGGGAATTGAAAACACCACAAACACCCTCCCAAGGGAGATTACGCTCGTAATCTCCAAGGGATATGGTCCCAGGGCCGTGAACTCCTCAAAGGAGTTAAAAAGGAAGCCGTAACACTTGTTTAAGCCTAGAAGCACTTGACCACTTAAGTTGTAATAAATTTAAGCTTCATTTAGAGACCTAGTTGAGAGTTTACAGCCAGGAGTTTACTCCCATGGGAGGTAAACTCCAACACACATGGTCATTTGACCATAAACTTCCATATGAGGTCTTGCACTCCTTTGTTGCAACCCATTAGCCTCCTAGCACTTGACCAAAAGTGTTTTCCTCGCATTAGAATGTTTATACATGTTTAATTAGTGTTATAATCACTAATTGTTTATATACATATGTCTTCATATGTAATTAGGACCATTGTGTGTGTCTAAAGTCTTGACTTGACACCTAGCAGTCCTACCTCTTCAGTTCAAATCTGTATCACCCACAACAGGTGAGTTCATACCCCTTAATCAATGTTTTAACTATTTTTAAATGTTTTATTAGGAGGGGGGGATACAAGTAGAATTATGCTAATTATTATATCAATCACATGTGATTAATAAGCAACATACAAATGATTGGCTACTCATTAGCCGTTTTACCAAACAGTTTACTTCAAATGTTTTTCATAAACACTTTATGTGTTTAAAACTCCTTATTACACTGTACATTTTACTCTGTATGTTTCATTTCAAACTCATTTACAATTGTGTTTCAAACAAATGTTTCTTTATACTAAACTGTTTTATCAAACCCATGCCTTCAAAACCGCTTTATAGATTGACATCAAGTCGATCTTTTCTTAGATAATAATTATGTACAAAGGTTTTCCTTATACTTATATTTGTTCTTATATATTGCTTTCAAACCATTTTACAAACTAACATCAAGTAATCTTTCTTAGTAGTTTAAAACTCTTTAGAGATTTTACCCAAACTTATTTTATTGCTTTTGTATTATCAATTGCATGCCTTTATATGTATAGATATATAAGAAATGTTTAAAAGACTTAGGAAGGCTATCCACCCTATTTCCTTTTCGCTCTTGAGATGTGGTCTGGTGGGATATCAGGTATCAGACTGAAGGTCGTTTAAATATTAGTTATATATCATATGTACATATATAGTCATAAAGGTCCTTCCAGTTCAACCAATGCCCTTGGGTAGCAAGGGTATACATCCATGTCCATACGTACCAGATAGATTGCTAGTAAACTACCATAAGGGTAGTTTAGGAAGATACTAGAACTATTACTAGAACGCGCGATATCATACAACGAGTCAGTTCATTCATGAGTCAATACTTGCTAGATAGAGAGCACATACATACAACTAGAACATTACAGTACATTAATATACTTTCTAGATAGAGAGCACATACATTACAACTAGAACAGTTCATTACATTACATATACATGAATAAGTTAACCATTGTGATCTGAATCGGAGTATGAATTAAATGTCATGGCTCGTGTTGTAGCTAGAGTCTCTTGAAGGTAAAGCATGAGTTTGCGTATAGATCTATACTGGATTGACTATCCTACACCTTGCTGCTAGCTACAGCCGGACCTGCAGGTCTGCGAGTGCCAAACGTCATTTCTTTTTACAACCATACGTTTATCGTTATTACCAGTCGATAGTGTGGTACAATTAATCACATGATGCCTTAATATAAATCCAGTTTAAGGTAGTTAGTACAGCAGTAGTTCTTATAGCACTACATTACAGTACTACATTAATTTTCCTTTTACATATATCTAGTGATTCTTTTCACTTAAACATTAAATTTAAAAACTATATTTTGTTAATGATGGTTATACTTGGGAAAATTACACACTTTTACAAGAAACAAACATTTAGAACAGTTAAGTCTTGGTAGAAGGCTACATTCAGAGCAATTAGGTATTGGTAGAAGACACCCTTATATACTAGTAGGAATCATAGGGATTTCTAGGGTTTCTCAAACATTTACAGTTGTTTTACAAAACATTTTCAAAACTTACAGTTCATATACATTTTCAATACTTACAGTTCATATACAAACAATTTCTTACATATACATTAAGACACTAAGATACTTATGATCTCACCAGCTTCAAAGCTGATACTCTCTTTCAAAATAACTTGTATCCTCAGGTCAAACATAGACAGGTACCGATGCAAGGTTTAGAGAAGATGGAGCTCGGTCAAGACTCATCTTTCATTTTGATTTATGCTTTAGTGTTTATCAAAATTTAACAGAACACACTTGTATAATAATTATATTATTAATGCAATGGATGATGTTGTTGCTTGTTTACTACTTTTCATTGTTGTGATACTGTACATGACGTCCTCCGCCCCAGAACGTTTCCGCCGTTCTTGGTTTTGGGGTGTGACAGATTGGTATCAGAGCATTGTTTATAGTGAATTAAGTATATCAACCCATAAAAGATATACTAAGTATAAAGACATAAGGGATTAAAAATACTCTGACCAAGAGTTTATACTTTAAATAATAAAATATTTAATTAAGTATGCGTGCCTGCATTCATACTAAAATCAGTGTCACTAGGACAATACAAAAGAATTACGATTGTTGGGCAACACAGGTGGACTTAGAGACATATAGTCAAAACTGGGAAGATATAGCCTGATCACCTATATTATCCGAGGGTTGACAAGCATGTGCCTAAGTGTAGTTGTGTGGTTGCAACAAGTCTAAAATCTTACCAACCCTACCACAATGAGAACAGTAGAAGATAACATTAAACTTAAAATAATATAAGAGTATTTGGTGTTACTATAAGTACTTTATACTTGAGAACTAAAACGAGATTCTTCATTACAAAGTTGATAATTGCTAAATGGATACACTAAGGATATATGTAATTAGGATGTTATAGACTTAGAATCTGCGAAAATTTTTACTTTACCCTTATTCTGTGTGAATTTGGAGTTAATATAACTTATTCGAAGGCCTATCCTGTTTCGATTACATATAACTGGTATGCACTTTACAAATAGCGATGTAACTAATGAAGATTTTCTAAATAATTATCTAGATAGTTTCATCTAATAATTATTTTCTTACACCAATTCTCGCGTAGATAGCATGGCTGGACTCCATCCCCACGGCAACCAGTACCTTCTGAACGAAGTCATTGCTGGATGGTTTGGAGAAGAACTAGAGAATGATCATTCGATTCCTTTGAATGATCACCATGATGAAGACCTTTCGGATGGTGCTAACTCCGAACCCGAGGTTGAGAACCTACCCCAGGCAGCTCCCGTTCCAATTCCTAACCCTCATCAGGCTTTTCATGGCCCAACGCCTCCATGGGTTGAATGTATGGAAGCATGGAGCGAAGATCAAGACCAACCTATGCCGTTCAATGGAGACCGAAGCTTCTACAAAGTAAATCAAGGGAGCACAGCAGATTGAGTTCTACCAATCCTGATCCGTAGAGTTACCCGAAACGAAATTTAGGGCAGGATAGCCCTACGTTGTATCGAGGAAGTTGACACTAATGGAGGGATGCATATCCTTCGCACCAACAGCCTTAAACATGCTCACGAGAGATCTGAGAGAAACCACGAAACCCTGCTGCAAGCACTAGCTGAAACCCGAGCCGAAGTCATTGAGCTCCGAGTACGTCAGAGAGTATACGAAAGATACCTGCTTGATATGGAATGTCAACTGGCTGAAATGAGAGTTCACCAGAGGGATGACCGTCGCCGGTAGTAGACGCTTTACTTATTTTTCCTTGTTAAAAAGGAATCGTTTTTCTGTCTATGCCCGATGTGGCATTTTCTATGAAATTACCTTGTGTTGTAAGTACTTTTGGTTAGGTCTTTATGCTGTCAAGAACTATCTTCTCTGGATATGATGTAAGACCTTTACAATGTCATTTTCCCGAACTTTTACGTCATGAATATCAAAGATTTTGACAGTCGGCTAACTTCCGTGTTATTCTTCATTCAAGTACTTTTATCATACTTTAATTGGAGTCTATCTAAATTCATGCTTTAATCAAGTCATTGGACTATAGTAATTTGGCTCCGGAGACATCTCCAAGTCTCTTTTAATGGTTGGATCATGTTATTCACCAACCAACAATATCTCGTCTTGAACGACAAACATCTTGAGACCATTCTACAAACTCACTTCCATTCCATTACTAGGACTGCATCATAGGGATGTAGGTCAACCCTTCATGAACACACCTCCATTTCGTACTAGGACTGCATCATAGGGATTTAGGTCAAACCTCCATGAACGTACTTCCATTTCGTGCTAGGACTGCATCATAGGGATGTAGGTCAAACTTTCAAGAACATAGTCTTGCTCTTTACTTAGACAATCGAAGTACATCTAGGGTCAACCAGAATAGCTCATAAAACCCTTATCTTTCATGTTATAGAATCATGTCGTCATCCGAAAACAATCGGTCGAACAACGAAACCCCTATCCTCCATATCGATGCTGCTACATTACAAGCTGCAGTAGCAGTTACTGTGACAACTTTCCTTACGCACATCAACTCAGGCAACACAAGCAAGACTGACAAAGGAGTCGAGAGTTCCGATGGTAATGCCAAACCAGGAAACCAACAAATAGCAACAGTCATGGACTTGCGAAGCCATAAGACCGAAAGGAAGAGACGATATCGTAAAGCCCTAAAGGAGCGCAAGAGAGCCCAAAGACTTGCCATGCCACAACCACAAGTGGTAAATCCTGCGGAACGCTTTAAAAAGTAGTTTCCAAGGTGGAGTAATGAGGAAGGCACTCATGTCCACATAACACTGGCTAACCACCGCACCCCCGCCAACAATGACAGTACTAGCCAGTCATGCCACCAATGCGGTGAGATAGGGCACTTCCAGAAGGATTGCCTTATAACAAAGAACTCTGGCGCAGATGGGAAGATTCACAGGATCACCGCTGCAGGAGAACCTACTCTGGAACCCACGTTAATGTAATTTAGGCGTTTCGTTGTAACAAACTTATAAACTATCCAGAACTTGTGCAACTAGAGTCTTACCTTTTGCGAGATCCTATATGTATAGGGATGCTCGTGCTGCGTATACTTGTCTTTTGTAGTATACCCTATTCGCAACAATAGTCTTGTAGTAAATCTAAAGTATTGTAACTCTACTCATGGTTGCACGGTTGTGTTTTTTTCTGTAAGCGCCTTATGTTCAAATCTAATGTCTTTAAGTTTCTGTATGATTCCGACATTATCATACGACTCGATTCAGTTTGATCCTCACAAAAACAGCTTCATACGTACATCTCTTTGTCAGTAAACGTCGTTTTAGCGAAGCCATCATATCAGAACACCGAAGTACTCATGCATGGAGTACCTCATAGTTCTTTTCTTTTTCCAAAGAAATCCCCGAAGTACCACTCGTACAGTACGTCAAGTTTAATCCAATGATTCATGCGGTTCATCTATCACCGGGGAATGTATACATAAGGGTAATATATAATAAAGACAAAATTACAAAAATGGTCCCTATGGTTTGCCAAAAGTCACAAAGTCAGTCATTGCTAATTTTTTTTGACGAACATGGTCCCTGTGGTTTCCAAAACTTGCATCAATGGCCCTTTTTGTTGACGTCGTTACTGTTCATCAGTTAGTGTAAGGGTATTTTGGTCTTTTCAAGTAGCAGGGACTGGGTTTGTGATTCTGGGTAAACCATAGGGACCATTTATGTATTTTTTTTCTATATTTTATGTTTATGAGTTTGTGACTTTTCCACCCATTTACTTTTTAAAATATCACTTTGAACCCTTCACTTTGAACTTTGAAAAATGTTACTTTCACCCTTGTATTTTCTAAATTTTCGTGTTTAACCCCGTATTATATATAATTTGTTTTTTATTAATAGCTTTTGTTCGCTAACCTAAAAAAACTATTTTTACATGTTTATTTTCATATATTTGTCGGTATAATTCAAGGTGATCAACGTTTCAATTATAATTTAGAACTTTCTTTCGTTATTTTTTTTTAAAGTTACATGGTTTTTTTTTTTATAAAATTGTCGGTTTAAATTCGAGCTTATTTGTCGATGTAGTTTTTTTTTTTTTTTTTTTTTTTTTTTTTTTTTTTTTTGTAACTTTATGTACGTTTCCTACGTATGAGACGGGTCATATATAATAACTTTCGTTTGTTAATTTTAAAAAATATATTATATTCAAGATTTGTATGTTTTGATGTATTTTTTTATACATTTTGTGCTTAATTTTATATACATTCCTACGTATCATTTGGGTCATATATAATAACTTTCGTTTGTTAGCTTAAAAAAATGTAGTATATTCGAGTTTGTCTATGTTTGTACCTAACTTTTGTTTCATGTTTTTTACGTATCAATATAGATTCGAGTTCGTCTATATTTCGACGTAATTTTTTTTTATGTTTCGCGCTTATTTTTATGTACCTTTTCTTTTTTTTTTTTTTTTTTTTTTTTTTTTTTTTTTTCATTCTTTGTTTTTTTATGTCGAAATGCAACTTTTATGATTATAATCACCAAAATTCAAGCTTATAATTACGCTTTTTGTTTATTATATGTGAACAAACTTATACATAGGAACATACATAAAATAAGCACCAAAACGTAAAAAAAAATTTAAATCAAAACATAAAAAATAAAGAAATAGAAAAACTAAAATTTATATCAGCACGTGCATAAAAATATGTAAGATTTTTTAAGTTAACGAACGAAAGTTTAAATAATAAAAAAAATATATAATATGTGACCCTAATCATAAGTAGGAAACATATAGAAAATAAAGCACGAAAACGTTAAAAAAATATGTTTCGCAAAACATTTTGGTGCTTATTTTATGTATGTTTCTACGTATAAGTTTTTTCACATATAATAGATAAAAGCGTAATTATAAGCTTGAATTTTGTAAGTTGAATTTTGGTGATTATAGTCATATAAGTTGCATTTCGATGTAAAAAAACATGAATGAAAAAAATACGTACATAAAAATAAGCACAAAACATAAAAAAAATTACGTCGAAATATAGACGAACTCGAATCTATATTGATACGTAAAAAACATGAAACAAAAGTTAGGTCGAAACATAGACAAACTCGAATATACTACATTTTTTTTAAGCTAACAAACGAAAGTTATTATATATGACCCAAATGATAGGTAGGAATGTATACAAAATTAAGCACAAGATGTATACAAAATACATCAAAACATAGACAATCTTGAATATAATATATTTTTTAAAATTAACAAACGAAAGTTATTATATATGACCCGTCTCATATGTAGGAAACGTACATAAAAAAAAAAAAAAAAAAACGTCGAAAAATAAGCTCGAATCTAAACCGACAATTTTATAAAAAAAACCATGTAACTTAAAAAAAAGATAACGAAAGAAAGTTCTAAATTATAGCCGAAACGTTAATCACCTTGAATTATTCCGATAAATATATGAAAATAAACACGTAAAAATAGTTTTTTAGGTTAGCGAACAAAAGTTATTAATAAAAAACAAATTATATACAATACGGGGTTAAACACGAAAATTTAGAAAATAGAGGGGTGAAAGTAACATTTTTCAAAGTTCAAAGTGAAGGGTTCAAAGTGATATTTTAAAAAGTAAATGGGTGGAAAAGTCACAAACTCATAAACATAAAATATATAAAAAAAAAAAATACATAAATGGTCCCTATGGTTTACCCAGAATCACAAACCCAATCCCTGCTACTTGAAAAGACCAAAATACCCTTACACTAACGGATGAACAGTAACGACATCAGCAAAATGGGCCATTGATGCAAGTTTTGGAAACCACAGGGACCATGTTCGTCAAAAAAAATTAGCAGGAACTGACTTTGTGACTTTTGTCAAACCATAAGGACCATTTTTGTAATTTTCTCTATAATAAAGGTTCTACAGGTTTAAAATTGATGATTCCACTTTAACTTCTTTTTCCCCGATGGGATATGAGCTTAAAGAAGAATCAGTTATTCGACTACCTTTTCAATCTTAATTATATACAACTCGTATACACCAGATTGTGATTGTGAAAACATGTATGAATCCTAAATATGAACTTCAGGACGGAGACTGCCCAGGACTACGAGTAATCGCAACATCATGTGAACAAACTTAGAACCCAGTACGACTTCTGTAACAGATTGCCCTACAGTCTAAACACCTACGGAGATACAAGAACAACCCAGATAGCTTAGCGAACTACACATAAATAGAATTAGAAGACTAGGGTTCTCACCCTGGAGAACCCCGGTCATATTCTTCCAGAGATCGGCGGATTGCATTGTATGTACCTCTGCCATCGAGGACTCCGTCAAGATTTTCCAATAGAAACCGTTATCTCTGCCTCACATAAATGATTTGGTTGAGAAAATGCAAGGAAAGAATTACTTTTAGAAATGGATCTGATATCTAAATATCACCAGTTCGAGTGTTAGGGAAGGATGTTCGGAAGACTACTTTCGGAACTCGATGCGGACACTTCGAATCCGTAGTGATACCCCTCGGATAGGACCAATATGCCCATAGTATTCATGAGCTAAATGAGTAGGGTACGTCTTTCTTACTTGGATTAGTTCGTCATTACTCCATGTAATGACTTACTTACCTACCCTCGTAGTAAGAAGGAACCCATGGAAACATTACCTTCAGAGGTACTTTCCGCGAATTTATCTAAGCACGAGTTTTGAAATTGAAGAGTCAAATTTCTAAGACACACGGTAAGTGATGTGGGAAATTTTGAGTACTCTTGAAATTTGTCAAAACCGTTGAGAATTTGTCAACACCAGAGACGCCGACAGTCATTCGCCAAATTCTAGGTCTTACCGACCTACTATCATAGTCCATTCAGAACTCCTCTCAAATTACAGAAACCTTTACGACTCTAACCCAGCAAGGGTTGTCCCTTGATTGGGAAGTTAAACAAGAAAAAGAAACCTTGGAGATTCCAAGTGAGTGACCAAGTTCTTTAGCAGAACTCACTCTGGGAACGGCTTAATACGCTTCGTAAAGCGTGGAAAGCTAAATCCAAGATAGTTAGGACCTCCAAGATTCTTACCATAATCGGTCCTGTATCTCATAGACTAGATCTACTCCGTGAACTCAGTAACGTACATTCTACTCTTTGCATCTCGATCGTGAAACCATACCTTTCCGTTAGGACTCTTGTAAGTCTACTCAGCGAGATCCTCGCCTTCATATTAGAACCGTAGTGACCCTCGACCAAGAGGTCAAGCGGACGAAACAACGCCATAACCAATTAGTGAAGCTTCGTTGGGATACCAACCGAGGACCCGATTTCACTTAGGAGCGCTAGAACCAATCGATTAGGAAGTTTCCTCCTCACAACTCGATCATTCATACCTACTTCCTTATGTAAATTCTAATTTCGTGACGAAATTCCCTTTAACAGGGGGATGATGTGACAACCCGAAATTTCCATTATGAACAAACCATATCAAGCCAATAGAAGTTAGAACAGTTAAAGTGAAATTTCAGACTTTGAGTATAAGTTTGAGTATTTTAGGTTTATCACTTAAGGAGATATCAGGAGAGTGGATGCACTAGGGTTTTGTGCAACATTGTTATTCCAATACTCTATGATATTAGAGTTCATTCCGGGAATAAAGTATTTCTGCCAAAAATCTCAGGACTATATATAGAAATCTGAACCATATTCAATCATTAGTTGCATTTCCAACTAGAGAAAAGTCGAATTCTCTCTCACGGATCTTTGGGTTTTTATCCCAAATCGTGAGTACTTCTATCTAGTTATATTATATAGCTTAGATTGTATTTTATAACATCAAAATCTGATCAAAACCCTAAGATTTGGGAGTTTACCACCCAAGAACACTTGGAGAGTAAACTCCTTTTTAAGGGCCAAAAGAGTGCCCAATGTCCCTCTAAGCCTTGGAACTCAACCTAGCAACTACCAGGACATGTTTAGACTACAAAATCATTAAAAATCAAAGGTAGAAAATGAGTTCACAACCAAGGAACTTCTTGGGCCGTGAACTCCATTTTAGGTTGCCAAAATGCCCTAAATGCCTTCATTGAGCCAAGAGACTAGCATAGCACATTACCTTGATGTGTCTAGGACCCAAAACAATCAAAATACCAACACCTAGGGGTGTTCACAACCGCAAACACATGACCAAATGGTTCATGGGCCGAAAACTCAACATAGGGGTGTTTTGATGCCACAAACACTTCCTAAGTCTTAGGCTTGAATTTAGACATATACCCTAATGAGTTTAGGACTAGAAAACACCATTAGAACACCAAGAGTAAGGTGTTCACGGCCCAAGAAGTTCCAGGGCCGTGAACTCCAAAAAAATAGTGCCAAATTGTGCTATAAACTCTTCTAAAGTCTTGTACACTAGCATAGTTTAGTTCCTAGTTAAATTAGGGACTTGAAAACACCACAAACACCCTCCCAAGGGAGATTACGGCTGTAATCTCCAAGGGATATCGTCCCAGGGCCGTGAACTCCTCAAAGGAGTTAAAAAGGAAGTTCTAACACTTGTTTAAGCCTAGAAGCACTTCACCACTTAAGTTGTAATAAATTTACGGCTAGGAGTTTACTCCCCTGGGCGGTAAACTCCAACACACATGGTCATTTGACCATAAACTTCCATATGAGGTCTTGCACTCCTTTGTTGCAACCCATTAGCCTCCTAGCACTTGACCAAAAGTGTTTTCCTTGCATTAGGATGTTTATACATGTTTAATTAGTGTTATAATCACTAATTGTTTATATAAATATGTCTTAATATGTAATTAGGACCATTGTGTGTGTCTAATGTCTTCACTTGACACCTAGCAGTCCTACCTCTTCAGTTCAAATACGTATCACCCACAAACGTGAGTTCATACCCCTTAAACAATGTTTTAACTATTTTTAAATGTTTTATTGGGGGGGGGGGGGGATACAAGTAGAATTATGCTAATTATTATATCAATCACATGTGATTAATAAGCAGCATTCAAATGATTGGCTACTCATTAGCCGTTTTACCAAACAGTTTACTTCAAATGTTTTTCATAAACACTTTATGTGTTTAAAACTCCTTATTACACTGTACATTTTACTCTGTATGTTTCATTTCAAACTCATTTACAATTGTGTTTCAAACAAATGTTTCTTTATACTAAACTGTTTTATCAAACCCATGCCTTCAAAACCGCTTTATAGATTATCATCAAGTCGATCTTTTCTTTGATAATAATTATGTACAAAGGTTTTCCTTATACTTATATCTGTTCTTATATATTGCTTTCAAACCATTTTACAAACTAACATCAAGTAATCTTTCTTAGTAGTTTAAAACTCTTTAAAGATTTTACCCAAACTTATTTTATTGCTTTTGTATTATCAATTGCATGCCTATATATGTATAGATATATAAGAAATGTTTAAAAGACTTAGGAAGGCTATCCACCCTATTTCCTTTTCGCGCTTGAGATGTGGTCTGGTGGGATATCGGGTATCCGTCTGAAGTTCATTTAAATATTAGTTATATATCATATGTACATATATAGTCATAAAGGCCCTTCCAGTTCAACCAATGCCCTTGGGTAGCAAGGGTATACATCCATGTCCATACGTACCAGATAGATTACTAGTAAACTAGCATAGGGGTAGTTTAGGAAGATAGTAGAACTATTACTAGAATGCTATATCATACAATGATTCAGTTCATTCATGAGTCAATACTTGCTAGATAGAGAGCACATACATACAGCTAGAACGTTACAGTACATTACTATACTTTCTAGAATGAGAGCACATACATTACAACTAGAACAGTTCATTACATTACATATACATGAATAAGTTAACCATTGTGATCTGAATCGGAGCATGACTTAAATGTCATGGCCCGTGTTGTAGCCAAAGTCTCTTGAAGGGAGAGCATGAGTTTACGTATAGATCTATACTAGATTGACTATCCTACACCTTGTTGCTAGCTACAGCCGGACCTGCAGGTCTGCGGGTGCCAAACATCATTTCTTTTTACGACCATACCTTTGTCGTTGTTACCAGTCGATAGTATGGTACAATTAATCACATGATGCCTTAATATAAATCCGGTTTAAGGTAGTTAGTACAACAGTAGTTATTATAGCGCTACATTACAGTACTACATTAATTTTCCTTTTACATATATCTAGTGATTCTTTTCACTTAAACATTAAATGTAAAAACTATATTTTGTTAATGATGGTTATACTTGGAAAAATTACACACTTGTACAAGAAACAAACATTTAGAATAGTTAAGTCTTGCTAGGAGGCTAAATTTAGAGCAGTTAGGTCTTGGTAAAAGACACGCTTATATACTAGTAGGAATCATAGGGATTTCTAGAGTTTCTAAAACATTTACAGTTGTTTTACAAAACATTTTCAAAACTTACAGTTCATATACAAACAATTCCAAACATATACATTAAGATACTAAAATACTTATGATCTCACCAGCTTCAAAGTTGATACTCTCTTTCAAAATAACTTGTATCCTTAGGTTAAACATAGACAGGTACCGATGCAAGGTTTAGAGAAGATGGAGCTTGTTCAAAACTCATCTTTCATTTTGATTGATGCTTTGGTGTTTATCAAAATTTGACATAACACACTAGTATAATAATTATATTATTAATGCAATGGATGATGTTGTTGCTTGTTTACTACTTTTCATTGTCGTGATACTGTACATGACGTCCTCCGCTCCAAAACGTTTCCGCCGTTCTTGGTTTTGGGGTGTGACACGTGTCGTCTGTCGTTATGACATGGCCTTCATTGACGTGCATTTGTGCGTCGTCTAAGTGTTTTACAACACGGATTACGCTTCATAAAAGGTTGTTTTTCTAGTAGTTCTATTAAGAGCAAGTACCCACTACCTCACATTGACGATTTGTTTAATCAACTTCAGGGTGTTATCTATTTCTTGAAGATTGATTTTAGATCTAGTTATCATCAGTTGAAAGTAGATGAGAAAGATGTGCCAAAGACTGCTTTCCGTACTCGTTATGGACGTTTTTAATTCCTTGTCACGCCATTCGGTTTGACAAATTCTCCTGCTGTATTCATGGATATGATGAATTGGATATGCCGCCCAATTCTCGATATATATGTCATCGTATTCATTGATGATATTCTAATTTATTCCAAGTCTGAATCTGATCATGTCATTCATATTCGTGAGATATTAGAACTTCTTCAAAAGGAGAAACTATATGCTAAATTCTCAAAATGTGAATTTTGGATTCGTCAAGTTCAATTTCTCGGCCATGTGATTTCTAGTGACGGTATATCTGTAGATCCTACCAAAATCGAAGCCATGAAAAATTAGGAAGCACCCCATAATGCTTCTGAAATTCACAGTTTCTTGGGTCTCGCCGGTTATTACCAGAGATTCATTAAAGATTTTTCACATATAAATGTACCTCTCACAAGTCTTACACAAAAGGAAACCAAGTTCGATTGGAGTGAAGCCCAAGAAAAATCTTTCTCAACTCTAAAAGATATTTTGACTCATGCTCCGATCTTATCACTCCCAAAAGTTGATAATGATTTTTCTGTGTATAGTGATTCTTCAAGGTTGGGGCTCAGTTGTGTGTTGATGTAACATGGTAGAGTAATAGCCTATGCCTCAAGACAACTGAAAGAGTATAAAAAGAATTATTCCTCCCATGACCTTAAACTTGTTGCGGTGGTATTTTCCCTAAAACTTTAGAGACATTATCTTTTTAGTAGAAAATGGAAATTGTTTATTGACCACAAAAGTATCAAGTATATATTCAGTCAGCAAACTCTTAATATGAGACAACAACGAGCTATGGAGTTTATCAAAGATTATGATTCTGAGATCATGTATCATCTTGGAAGGGCCAATGTAGTTGCTGATGCTCTTAGCAGAAAAGTTTATCATAATAGTATGTGTTATACTATTACTCACACTATAATAAAGTTCACAATTCTTGATGAACTAGAGAAATGGAAAGTAGAGGCCTTAAAGCCAGAAAATGTGAAGAAAGAAGGGATGATAAATTATACCGATGTTTTAGTTGATTATCCATGAGGATTCAAGGTACTTAAGAATCGGCTATGCATCCCAAAGATTGGCGGATTAACATGGAAGGTTTTAGATGAAGCTCGTAAGCCTAAGCTGTCTATACATCCTGGTACAAGTAAAATGTACTTTGATGTACAGACTGATTATTGGTGACCTGGATTAAAGAGAGCCATTGGAAGATATGTGTAGGAATGCTTAGTATGATTACAAGTCAAAACAGAGCACCAAAAGCCTTACTGAACTCCAAAAAGTCTTAGTGTTCCTGTGTGGAAATTAGAAGATCCATGGATTTTATTACCAAAATACCAAAGACTGCTAGATAGCATGATAGCATTTGGGTAATTGTCGACTGCCTAACTAAAAGCGCATATTTTCTCGCCATGCGTGAAATGGCTCCAACGAAGAAATACGCACAAGTATACATGGATGAAATTGGTGCGAGACATGTTGTCACACTAAAGATCATTTTTGATCATGATACTCGCTTTACTTCTTACGTTTGGGCAAGTATGCAACGTTAATTGGGATATTGAGTTGCTCTCAGCACAACTTATCATCCGCAAATAGATGGTCAGATGGAGAGAACAATCCAAATGGTAGAAGATATGATTCGTGCAATTATCTTGGAGTTCGGTGGTAACTGGGATAAGTTTTACCTCTTGTCGAATTTTCATATAATAACAGTTAGCAGACTTCAATTAAAATGCCACCATATGAAGCACTATATGGGCGTAAATGTCGTACGCCATTATGTTGGCGTGATATAGGACAGAAAATCCTTGGAGACCCTAAAATGATTCAAGACACCACCGAAAAGATTCAAATTGTACAAGAAAGAATGAAAGCAACCCAAGATGGACAAAAGTCTTATGCGGAAAAGAGGAGACGACCCATAGAATTCAAGCTGGGTGATTTTGTAATGTTGAAGGTATGCCCATAGAAAGGCCTTATGCGATTTGGGAAGAAAGGAATGTTGAGTCCCAGATTTGTTGGACTTTTAAAAATCATCCAGAGAATTGGTAAACAAGCATACCGCTTGGAATTACCTGAAGATATTGCAGGTATTCTTGATGTGTTTCAAGTGAGTTATCTGCGTAAATGTTAAAGTATATATGATGAAACGGTCTTGTTATCCGATGTGAAACTTGATAATAAATTAATGTATGTAGAAGAGCATGAAGAGATCGTGAACGAAAGACGATTGAATTCCGTAATAAAGAAGTGGAGTTGGTGTTTGTCAAGTTAAAACACCATCGAGGCTGAAATTATACTTGGGAAAATAAGAAGCAGATAAGAGTGAAATATCCCCATTTGTTTAAATCGCTGTAATTTCGGGGACGAAGTCCTCAAAAGGAGTAGGTATTTGTAACATACACGTTCAGTTATTGTGTTTTTTAATTTAAAAGTGAATCATATTATGAAATATCATGTGATTTTGAGCGTTGATTTCTAACAGATAGTTTTTACTAGAATTGAAGTAAAACTACGTTTAGAATCGTTTAGAAAGTGATGGGAAATCTTATGAGATTCCAATCAAATATTAGTTACTGAAATGAACGAAAATATAAAATTGAAAATAAGTAAAATTATATTATTGAAAGTTGTAAAGAATCTAGTTAGAAACATGTAGCCGAAAACCTCATTGAAATCTGAGTTATAATGAAGAATTTATGAATTATTGAAGTTTCACGACAGAACCGCCACGACACCGTATGACGTAAAAAGTGAGTTTTCGATAAACTAATTTTTAGCCCTTATGATCTAAGCGAAAATCGTAGTATTCGTTAAACCGAGAATTTTCATAAAAATAATGTCCAAATCTGACTTCGTATAAGGAATTTATGATTTTTCTAAGATTCGATATAGTAGTAGATAGCTACAAACTCGAAATAAGGATCAAATGATTTTTAGTCGACACAACCTAAACAAGAATCAAACGTCTCTTTAATAGTAGTACAATGGTAAAAAGACTGCTTCAGAATGTTCAACATTTGGGCAGTTTCAACGTTTGGACAGTGTTGATGCCTTGGTAGAAGGCTACTTTTTAGTAGAAAATATAAGATTTTCTAGGAGATGAAAACATTTACTACAAACATTTACAAACTTATACGTCAAACACTTACAAACATTTTCATACAAACAATGACACTAAAATGCTTTTGAACTCACCAGCTTTAAACCTGATAAACTCTTTCAAAATAACTTGTATTCTCAGGTCATCAGTAGATAGGTACCAATGCCAGATTTTGAGAAGACGGAGCTTTCAAGACTTGTCTCTTATTTTGATTCATATTTTGGTGTCTTATAACTATACAGAACACACTTGTATTATGTTATATTATTAATTCAATGGATGATGTTGTTGCTTGTTTACTATTATGCTTTGTTGTGATACTGTACATGACGTCCTCCGCCCCAGAACGTTTCCGCCGTTCCGGTTTTGGGGTGCGACAGCTTGGTATCAAAGCATTGTTTATAGTGAACTGAGTATATCAACCCATAAAATATATACAAACTATAAACACAACAGGATTAAAATACTATTACCAAGAGTTTATACTTCTAAATAATAAAATATTTAACTAAGTATAAAGACCTGCATTCATACTAAAATCATTGTCGCTAGGACAGAAAAAAAAGTATTACGATTGTTGAACAATACAATTAGGCTTAGGGACATATAGTCAGATCTAGGAGTGATATAGCTTGATCAACTATATCTTCTGAGGAGTGACTAGCATGTGCCTAAGAATGGTTGTGGTGTTGCAACAAGTCTAAAAACTTACCAACACTACTACGATGAGAACATTAGAACAGAACATAAACCTAAAATACTATAGGAGCATTTTGTGTTACTATAATTACTTATTTAAGAACTAAAAAGGTCCTTAGTAGTAGGTAAATAGTTGCTAAGTGGGTACGCTAATGTTATATGTGATTAAGGTGTCATAGACTTGGAATCTATGATCTTTGCTTTACTTCTTGTTCCTTTTTTTGTTGTAGATTTGGAGTTAGGGTCACTTATTCAAAGATCTATCCTATTTTGATTTCATATAACTGGTATGCACTATGCAAGTATTGAAGTAACTAGTAAGGATTATCTTATAATTATCTTAAGTGGTACGTCTATTTATATAAGATTCTTATACCCCTTTTCTCGCGTAGATATCATGGCTGGATTCCATTCTCCTGGTGACCCGTACTTCCCAAACCAAGGCAATTTTGGATGGCTCAATGTAGAGCCAAAAGGTGATCACCCAATCCATCTGGATGATGACTTTGCAGAAAACTTCTTCGAAGATCTTGACTCCGAACCTAAAGTCAACAACCTACCTCAAGAGGTTCAAGTCCCAAATCTCAACCCCCGACCAGCATTTCAAGGCCCCACACCCCTGTGGGCGACAAACGTGAATCGATGGATTCATGAACAGGGTTAAACTTTACCCTACAATGGAGACAAAAGCTTTTACAATCTACGCGAGGGAGGCTCAGCTGACCAAGTCCTGCCCATTATGGTTCGCAGAATTGCTCGGAATGAGGAGCAAGGTCAGGCAGCCATCGACCGGGTCATGGAAATTGATGCCAATTCGGGTGTTAACACGGTTCGCATTGTCCATCTCGAAGAAGCTATGGAAACGGCTAGGAGAGTCAGTGAGGCTTTGTAGCAGGAACTACCTGCACCCTGAGCTGATGTCATAGAATTTCGAGTGCGTCAGAGAGCTCATGAGCGACATCTTGAAAACATAGTTCATCAACTGGCAGATCTGAGCGTTCTCCCAAGGAGTACCCGTTGTCGGTAGAAGATGTCTGGCTCATATTTTCTTTTGGGTTAAGGAATAGCCTTTTTTATCTGTCCTCTAAGAAGCACTATCCTATAAAATATTCCTATCTTTTAAATGCTATAACTAGACTTCTAAGTTGTCAACATTTCCCTACATGGTTGATGTAAGACCTATTGTTAGGTCGTTTTTCCCAAACTTGTTACATCGTTAATACCAGTAATATTGAAAGGTACCTAATCTATTAGAAAATCTTTGCCTTTGTGTTTTTCTACTCTTACAGTTATATCTCTATTTCAATCATGCACTCATGCAATTGTTGGACTATGAAGAGTTAGTACATGGATCATACTCATTATACTTCCAATTGATTCTTACTATCATCATCAACCTTTGTAAACTTTTAGTTAAGCAATGCCTCCTCGAAGAGTGACAAGGCGTAAGCCTTCGATAACTCCTACGCAACCTCCACTTCCTCCACAAAATAATCTGGCGGCTATCCAAGCTGCGGTAAATGCGGCTGTTACGGCAACCCTAGCTCAGTTCACTGCTAGTGGAACTAGCGTGAGTGGAACGACTGTGCATTCCACTCAAGGTGATGATCCAATGCGCTCTAGGGAGTGCTCGTATAAGGACTTCACCAACTGCAAGCCCAGGCCCTTCAATGGGACTGGCAGAATCATTGCTCTCTTGAAATGGTTCGAGAAGACGGAATCGATATTTGAGATCTGTACTGTCCGGAAGGAAGCAAAGTTAAATTTGCTCCCTGCACCTTCTCAAACGGAGCCCTGACGTGGTGGAATATCCTTGTCAAGTCACTAACTCTATTAGTGGCTAATGCTATGGGCTGGGAAGCTCTTAAGGAACTCATAATCGAAGAATACTTCCCAAGGGGTGAACTTCAGAAACTTGAATAAGAACTCTAGAGCCTAACAATGAAGGGCTCCGGCATAGTCTCATACACTGCCAGATTTAGTGATCTGGTAGCACTATTTCTGGGTATGGTCCCTTCTGAAGCAAAGAAGGTGGAGAGGTATATCTTGGGGCTAGTACCTCCATTCCAGGGGAATGTACTAGCTTCAAACTCCGCTACCTTCGATAATGTTAAGCGATTAGAATAACGACTCATTGACCATTAGGTGCGTTCCATGTCAGCAACAACCCTAGCCATATCAGAACCCTCCAAAACCACTAATAACAAGCGGAAATTATGGGATGACAAGAAGAAGAACTTTGCGCAGAAAGCTGCCAAAAAGCAGCAGGTCGTAGCGGTTCATGCTGGGATAGCACCTGCCGCTGCTGTGCCAGTGAAGCAGTATGCGGGGAGTTTGCCAAAGTGCAACAAATGCAACTTCCACCATATTGGACCCTGCTGGGAAATGTAGTTCTCTAACTGAAACAGGAAGGGGCACACTTCCCGTTTTTGCAAAGCTTTGGCAAGGCCAATCAACCAAATCCCTGGCGCTGGTATGGGCCAGTCTTGTTACGGATGTGGTGAGGTGGTCCACTACAAAAGGAACTGCCCTAAGGCAAGGAATGTTGGTGGAGTGGGAAGAGTTTTGGCTATAGGCCACAAGGAAGTAGTTGTCAACCCTACAGTGGTCACTGGTATGTTTCTCCTCAATAACTCTTATGCATGCATACAATTTGATAGTAGAGCGGAGAGGAGTTTCGTGAACCAAAATTTTGCTCACTTACTGAAGCAAAAATCACGAGCACTTAAAGAACCGTTCACTGTAGAAATGGCTAACGAAAAGACTGAGAGCACTAGCAGTATATACATAGGACGTACTCTAACTCTAGATAGCCACTCGTTTTCAATCGACCTCATGTTGGTCTCAATTAAAAGATTTGACGTCATTATCAGCATGGATTAGTTGAGTCTACATCATGCCAACATCATGTGTTATGAAAAGGTTGTTCGCCTTAATCTGTCGTCTGACGAAAGTCGAGTTATCTATGGCGACACATCCCACACGAACCTTCGTATCATCTCGAGCATTCAAGCTTAGAAGTTCTTGCGAAAGGAATGTCGCGCATTCCTTGCTCATCTTGTCGATGTGAGCCAAGAGTCGAAATACATAAATAACATCCCAGTGGTATGCGAATTTCCGGACATCCTTCCAGAAGAACTCCTAGGATTACCTCTGCAACATCAAGTCGAGTTCAGAATCGATTTAGTTCCAGGGGCTACCCCGGTAGCCAAATCGCCCTATCGTCTAGCACCAGCTGAGATGCAGGTACTATCCGATCAACTTAACGAACTGCTCAGTAAGGGCTTTATTATACCAAGTTTCTCACCATGGGGAGCACCAGTCTTATTCAGGAAGAAGAAAGACGGATCGTTCCATATGTGCATCGACTACAGAGAAGTAAACAAGCTTATGGTCAATAATCGTTACCCTCTTCCTCGCATAGATTATTTGTTCGACCAACAACAAGGGGTGAACTACTTTTCGAAGATAGATCTGAGATCCAGGTATCACCAGTTACGAGTGCTTGAGAAGGATGTCCCGAAGACAGCCTTCCGAACTCGTTACGGACACTACGATTTTGTAGTCATGCCATTCGGATTGACTAATGCACCCGCCGTATTCATGGACTTAATGAATAGGGTATGTCGTCCTTACTTGGATCAGTTTGTCATTGTCGTCATCGATGACATACTTATCCACTCTCATAGTAAGAAAGAGAATTGTAAGCATCTACGTTAGATCTTGGAAACTGTAACATCCGGATTCTGCCAGGTATCTTGTAAGTTTCAATTTTTATATATTGTGAGAGGGACTCGGTGAGTTGGAGCTCGGACTCGCCGAGTATGGACGCGGAATTGATCGAGGGTGCGCGCTTGGACTCGGCGAGTCCAGGGTATGGACTCGGCGAGTCTGCGCTGTGTAATGAAACCCTAAATCTCTGGGTTTGAGGCCTATTTAAGGGGCCTTATGGCCGTCATTTGTGCTCACCCAACCCCCAGAGAGTGTCCCTAGAGTTCTTGAGCGTTTTGTAAAGGAAAGAGAGCCAATCTTGATCTTGTGTGTGTTGTTTAGCAAGAAGAAGGAGGCCCTAGGCAAGAGGAAGCAAAGGAGGTTGCTATTTCGTGGATTTGGAGCTTGGATCATCAATCTAGAGGTATTATTTCGGACCATTTTCTGTTTGGTGAAGTTTGATGCAATTTAGGGCTTAATGGGGTCATTTATGGGGTGATTTGGTGCCCCTTTGGTTCCCTCTTTGAGTTGAGACCATGGATCTGGATCCATAGAGGTCCAGAGGGCCTCACTCATCAAGCTTTATGGGTGGAAATGGAGCCCTTGACCTTGTGTTGAAGTATTTGAGTCAAAAACATCATTTGTGACCATGTAGAGGTTATTTATGCATCAAGATTGTGACTTTACGTACTAAATAAGCATGGAGGGACTGGATCTATGGATTAATGGACTGGATCTGACCTTTAGAGCAAGATTGAGTCAGTGCATGGCACGGACTCGCCGAGTCCGAAGAACAGACTCGGCGAGTAGCATGAATGTTGCCCGACCACTCAGCGGGTGGCCTCGCCGAGTTGGGAAAGGTGAACTCAGTGAGTCAAGGGGGAGACAGGAAGGACAGGTGGACCGAGTCAAACTGGACTCGCCGAGTTGTTCTTGAGACTCGGCGAGTTGAGTTGTGGTGGCCCCACCACTCGTGCCAGGTGGAGCTCGTCGAGTTGGGGTAAATGCTCGACGTGTCAAGGGAGGGTTCCAGGGAAATTGGTGCATGTGCACAGACTCGCCGAGTCGCCATAGTGCACTCGCCGAGTCCGGTCAAAGTTGACCGTTGACCGTTGACCAGCATTGACCAAGAGTGACTTGTTATAGTGTGGTCAACCCTAGTTGGGAAAGTGTTAATTAGAGATGTATTGTGCTATAGGGGGACTACAGCTCGGCGGATCGAGTGTTAGCTATTTCAGGGTTTCGATTTACCGAAACACACGAGGTGAGTCTTCTCACTATACTTTACCTTGAGTAGGTAACCAGAGCTATGTGATGGAGTATTTGTGTGCTATATATGTTATGTGTTGTACTGCATGATTTCTATGTGATTTATGTGGTGCATGTTTATCAGAGTTAGAACCTGAGGGTTCACAGAGTTTGGGTGCACAGACCCACAGAGTTATAGCCTAGAGTGGCCAATATGTGCTATATGTGGTATTTTGGGAAACTCACTAAGCCTTGTGCTTACAGTGTTGATGTTATTTGTTTCAGGTACTAGTGACGACCGCAGGAAGGCGCCGACTTGATCCGTACACACACGTTTGGAGCTTGACATTTTGATCTTGGGATTTTGTACTGTTTTGTTGAACAATTAAATGGTTGTTTTAGGAATATTAATGGAATTATGTTTTATATAAAAATGAAAAAGTTGGTTTAAAATTTTCGGTGTTACAAATTGGTATCAGAGCCTTGGTTTGAGGGATTCGGGTACACCTTCGGGGGTATTTGAACTCAAACTAAGGAAATAAAGAGATATTTTCAAAATAAAAACCAAAATTTTCTAAGAGTAAAGGGTTTTCCAGGAAGAAACGTGTGTACGATCAGTCAGCGCCCGAACGGTGAATTCCCAAGATATCTTTTGTTATGTAATAATTATTACTGTGATGTGTTTGCATACTAGAGTAGGCTAGGTATTGCTGATAGGACTAGAGTGGCCTGTTTTGTGATGCCTTAGCTTAGGGAATGGTGAGCTGCTATGAGACGCTGAGAGTAATTTGGTAGCAGCTAGGGCTTTGTGTGAGATCTGTTTCAGAGAGATTTAAGTATAATAGAGTACTTGGGGACTGAGATCCGAAGAGGACGATTTGGGGTGTGTACTGAGACGGTGCGGACAGTAGTATTGGGCCCGTACTACTAAAAGCACCGGTGCGGTACACAGTTCAAATAAGAATCTGGGGATGCCAAGAATCAAGGAGGGGTGGATTGTTGAATGTAAGAGTGTTCGAGTGAATTCTAATTTCCGCATGTTGTATTTCAGAGGTTGATCATGGTGAGGACACGACACATGCCGGAGGATGCCGGATCTAGTGATGAGGAAATTCGACAGATCATTCATGAGGAGGTGGCTGCGGTCATCAGAGCTGAGATACCAGAGATGTTCGGGTCCATTAAGACCGCTTTGATTGAGACGTTTGACGAGCGCTATGCCACTCTTTCTGAGGCTGCGGTTGCAGCAGCTACCGCAGCGATTGCTGCGGCAAGACCCCAGGGAGGTGATGCGTTGTTGTTTAGGGAGTTCAGCAACACCAAGCCACCAGAGTTTGATGGTACGCAGGATCCGGGTGCAGCTATGAGGTGGATATCTGATATGGAGGGATGCTTCTTCACTTGCTCGTCCCCTGAGCATTTGAAGGTTCGGTTCGCGCTGAACCAGCTTCGCTTGGGAGCGAAGGACTGGTGGAAGTTTGTGACTGTGCATTTCACACCGACTGAGCTTTCGGCAGTGACCTGGGAGAGGTTCACTTCCATGTTCCGAGATGAGTACGTTCCTCAGGTGGAGAGGGAACGTCTGGCACAGGAGTTTCTGACCCTCAAGCAGGGTACCGAGTCAGTTACAGCGATTACGAGGATGTTTCATGAGAGGGCGATGTTTTGCCCTGAGCACGTGCCCACCGAGCAGGCACGTATGAGTCGTTACCTGAGCATTTTGAGACGGGATATTCAGGAGTTCGCTGCGAACTCCTCGTACCGGAAATTTGCCGAGCTTCAGGAAAATGCTCGGAAGAGGGAGATTGAGCTTGAGACTCAGGCCAGGGAGGAGGCGGAGTCTCTGGGGAGGGATCGGCGGCCGGCACAGTCCCAGCCGGCAGCCAAGCGGGCCAAGCCCGCTGATCCCAGACCCGGGAGCCAGAAGGGCCGCACTTGTGGGAAGTGTGGCAAGGGTCACGATGGCGTCTGTCGGGCAGGGTCTTGCTACAAATGTGGCAAGGAGGGGCATATGGCTAAGGACCGCCCCAAGGGATTTGCAGTGTGCTTCCACTGCAACCAGACTGGACACCGAAAGGCAGAGTGTCCACTGCTGTGCGGGGCATCTCAGGGGTCTGCTCCCGCCGCCATCAGAGCTGCTGCTACAGAGAGTCGGCCCGTGAAGGCCGAGGCACCAAGGGCTCGGGGGAGAGCCTTCCAGCTGACTGCGGAAGAGGTCCGCGCTGCACCCGACGTTGTGGCTGGTATGTTCCTTTTCATTAGTTATTTATGGTGTTGAGATATTATGCTTATATTATGCTATGGATAGGTACCTTCCTTGTGAATTCTATACCTACTTTAGTGTTATTTGACTCGGGTGCGAGTCGATCTTTTGTGTCTTTGGCGTTTAGTCAGCGTATCAGTGTTAGTCGTGGGACATTGAGTCGGCCCCTGCGGGTTTCCATAGCCGCCGACAGGGTGATTTGTGCTACTGAGGTCTTCAGGGGATGTGTATTGGAGATATTCGGGGTTGAGTTTCCGATCAACCTGATTCCGATTGCGATGAGGGATGTCTGTGTTATAGTGGGCATGGATTGGTTGAGCCGATTCGGTGCGGTTATCGATTGCGAGCGACAGCTGGTGACTATACGAGATCCTAGTGGGGGAGTTCTTTCAGTATACGGAGAGGGTACACGTTCTGGATCAGCCTTTTGTTCGGCTGCTAGGGCGAGGCAGTGTTTACAGCAGGGCTGTAAGGGTTATGTAGCGTATGTGATGGATACGCAGGTGATCTCTGAGAGACCGGGCTCTGTGGATGAAGTTCCGGTAGTACGGGAGTTTCTAGATGTATTTCCCGAAGAGTTACCAGGTGTGCCTCCCGTGAGGAAAGTGGAGTTTGGCATCGATTTGGTTCCTGGAGCCGCGCCTATTGCTAAGGTGCCGTATCGCCTTGCGCCTCCAGAGATGCAGGAGTTATCCTCGCAACTTCAGGATTTGCTGGGGAAGGGGTTTATTCGGCCGAGTAGCTCGCCATGGGGAGCACCCATCTTGTTTGTGAAGAAGAAGGATGGCTCGCATCGCATGTGTATTGATTATCGGGAATTGAATAAGCTGACGGTCAAGAACCGTTACCCGCTGCTGAGGATCGACGATTTATTCGATCAGCTGCAGGGAGCGTCTTGGTTCTCCAAGATTGATTTGAGGTCGGGCTACCATCAGGTGAGAGTGCGGGACGAGGACGTCCAGAAGACAGCATCCAGGACTCGTTATGGGCATTATGAGTTTGTGGTGATGCCTTTTGGGCTCACCAATGCCCCGGCTGTGTTCATGGACCTCATGAACAGGGTATGTCGGCCGATGTTGGATCGGTCGGTGATTGTTTTTGTTGATGACATTCTGGTATATTCGAGATCCAGAGAGCAGCACGAGGAGCATTTGAGGGAGGTGCTTGGGGTTTTGAGAGCGGAGAAACTTTATGCAAAGTTTTCCAAGTGTGATTTCTGGTTGCGGGAGGTCCAGTTCCTGGGACATCTCATTAACCAGAAAGGGATATTGGTCGATCCGGCCAAGGTTGACGCAGTGATGAGGTGGGAGGTGCCGAGATCACCTTCTGAGATCCGAAGTTTCCTTGGGTTGGCAGGGTATTACCGGAGGTTTATTAAGGATTTCTCCAAGATTGCAGTCCCACTCACCAGATTGACCCGGAAGGGTGTGACATTTACATGGGGTCCCGAGCAGCAGACCTCCTTTGAGACGCTTCGCCAGAGGTTGTGTAAAGCTCCAGTATTAGCCCTTCCGGAAGGTATGGAAGGTTTTGTGGTATTCTGTGATGCATCGATCCTAGGATTGGGAGCGGTATTGATGCAGAAGGGTCATGTGATAGCCTATGCATCGAGACAGTTGAAGCCTCACGAGACGAGGTACCCCACACATGATTTGGAGTTGGGGGCAGTAGTGTTCGCCCTCAAGATTTGGCGGCACTACTTGTATGGGGTTCGTTGTACGATTTTCACGGACCACAAGAGTTTGAAGTACTTGATGGATCAACCTAACCTAAATATGCGGCAGAGGAGATGGTTAGACGTGGTCAAGGATTATGATTGCGAGATCTTGTACCACCCGGGCAAGGCTAATGTGGTAGCCGACACATTGAGTCGCAGGGCGGAGAGTACTCCCCTGCGAGATGTATGTTTGAGATTGACTGTGATAGCTCCAGTTCTGGATGCCATTCGTGGGGCTCAGGCCGAGGCCGTGCGTCCGGAGATGCAGAAGAGAGAGCGGGTTGTTGGGATGGTTTCTGAGTTTATATCGGATAGTCGAGGCCTTATGACTTATTAGGGCAGGATCTGGGTACCGTTTGTGGGTGGTACCCGTGCTACATTGATGGAGAAGGCTCATAGATCGAAATTTTCGATCCACCCCGGGGCCACGAAGATGTATTTGGACCTAAGGAAGGAGTATTGGTGGCCCTGTATGAAGAGGGATGTAGCATGGTTTGTCGAGAGGTGTTTGACCTGTCGAAGGGTAAAGGCCGAACACCAGAGACCGCATGGCAAGTTGCAGCCATTGGAGGTTCCCGAGTGGAAGTGGGAACAGATCACGATGGACTTTATCACCAAATTGCCAAGGACTGCCAGAGGAGTTGATGCAATTTGGGTGATCGTGGATAGGTTGACAAAGAGCGCTCATTTTCTTGCCATCAGTGACAGTTCTTCAGCGGAGAAGTTGGCGGAGATTTTCGTGAAGGAGGTTGTATCTCGGCATGAGGTGCCGATCTCGATTGTTTCAGACCGCGATGTGCGTTTCACTTCCCGTTTTTGGAAAAAATTTCATGAGGAGTTGGGTACTAAGCTGCATTTTAGTACCGCATACCACCCCCAGACCGACGGTCAGAGTGAGCGGATGATACAGACACTCGAGGACATGCTTCGAGCTTGTGTACTGGACTTTGGGGGTAGTTGGGACACGTATTTGCCTTTGGCGGAGTTTTCCTACAATAACAGCTATCATTCGAGCATTGGTATGCCGCCCTTTGAGCTGTTGTATGGTAGGAGGTGTCGGACTCCCATATGTTGGGGAGAGGTTGGGCGAAGGGTAATGGGCAGTACAGAGATCATGAATCAGACGACAGAGCAGATACAGCTGGTCAGGCAGAGGTTACTGACCGCTCAGAGCCGACAGAAGAGTTACGCGGATAGACGTCGGTCCGAGCTGGAATTTCAGGTCGGCGACTTTGTTCTCCTGAAGGTTTCTCCTTGGAAAGGAGTGATCCGGTTCAGGAAGAGGGGCAAATTGGGGCCCCGGTTTATTGGCCCGTTTCGTGTGATTGCCAGGGTAGGCTGGGTAGCCTATCGGCTGGAGTTACCAGCAGAGTTGGGGCAGATTCACAACACTTTTCATGTATCGCAGTTGAGGAAATGTATAGCCGATGAGTCGGCAGTGGTTCCACTAGAGGATATTCAGGTAGATGCGAGCCTGAATTATGCGGAGAGACCAGTGGCTATTAGGGATCGGAAGATCAAGATTTTGAGGAACAAGGAGGTACCTCTGGTATTGGTTCAGTGGCAACATCGGAAAGGATCAGAGATGACCTGGGAGCCGGAGGGTATGATGCGGGAGCAGCATCCGGAGCTGTTTTAGAGCGGGACTTCGAGGGCGAAGTCCAGTTCTAGTGGGGGAGAGTTGTAACATCCGGATTCTGCCAGGTATCTTGTAAGTTTGAATTTTTATATATTGTGAGAGGGACTCGGCGAGTTGGAGCTCGGACTCGCCGAGTAGGGACGCAGAATTGATCGAGGGTGCGCGCTTGGACTCGGCGAGTCCAGGGTATGGACTCGGCGAGTCTGCACTGTGTAATGAAACCCTAAATCTCCGGGTTTGAGGCCTATTTAAGGGGCCTTATGGCCGTCATTTGTGCTCACCCAACCCCCAGAGAGTGTCCCTAGAGTTCTTGAGCGTTTTGTGAAGGAAAGAGAGCCAA
The DNA here is from genome assembly GCF_052625555.1 of Lactuca saligna. Lineage (NCBI taxonomy): Eukaryota > Viridiplantae > Streptophyta > Magnoliopsida > Asterales > Asteraceae > Lactuca > Lactuca saligna. The sequence continues at coordinate 38,084,065 of NC_136422.1, forward strand.
TCTTGATCTTGTGTGTGTTGTTTAGCAAGAAGAAGGAGGCCCTAGGCAAGAGGAAGCAAATGAGGTTGCTATTTCGTGGATTTGGAGCTTGGATCATCAATCTAGAGGTATTATTTCGGACCATTTTCTATTTGGTGAAGTTTGATGCAATTTAGGGCTTAATGGGGTCATTTATGGGGTGATTTGGTGCCCCTTTGGTTCCCTCTTTGAGTTGAGACCATGGATCTGGATCCATAGAGGTCCAGAGGGCCTCACTCATCAAGCTTTATGGGTGGAAATGGAGCCCTTGACCTTGTGTTGAAGTATTTGAGTCAAAAACATCATTTGTGACCATGTAGAGGTTATTTATGCATCAAGATTGTGACTTTACGTACTAAATAAGCATGGAGGGACTGGATCTATGGATTAATGGACTGGATCTGACCTTTAGAGCAAGATTGAGTCAGTGCATGGCACGGACTCGCCGAGTCCGAAGAACAAACTCGGCGAGTAGCATGAATGTTGCCCGACCACTCAGCGGGTGGCCTCGCCGAGTTGGGAAAGGTGAACTCAGTGAGTCAAGGGGGAGACAGGAAGGACAGGTGGACCGAGTCAAACTGGACTCGCCGAGTTGTTCTTGAGACTCGGCGAGTTGAGTTGTGGTGGCCCCACCACTCGTGCCAGGTGGAGCTCGTCGAGTTGGGGGAAATGCTCGACGTGTCAAGGGAGAGTTCCAGGGAAATTGGTGCATGTGCACAGACTCGCCGAGTCGCCATAGTGCACTCGCCGAGTCCAGTCAAAGTTGACCGTTGACCGTTGACCAGCATTGACCAAGAGTGACTTGTTATAGTGTGGTCAACCCTAGTTGGGAAAGTGTTAATTAGAGATGTATTGTGCTATAGGGGGACTACAACTCGGCGGATCGAGTGTTAGCGATTTCAGGGTTTCGATTTACCGAAACACACGAGGTGAGTCTTCTCACTATACTTTACCTTGAGTAGGTAACCAGAGCTATGTGATGGAGTATTTGTGTGCTATATATGTTATGTGTTGTACTGCATGATTTCTATGTGATTTATGTGGTGCATGTTTATCAGAGTTAGAACCTGAGGGTTCACAGAGTTTGGGTGCACGGACCCACAGAGTTATAGCCTAGAGTGGCTAATATGTGCTATATGTGGTATTTTGGGAAACTCAATAAGCCTTGTGCTTACAGTGTTGATGTTATTTGTTTCAGGTACTAGTGACGACCGCGGGAAGGCGCCGACTTGATCCGTACACACACGTTTGGAGCTTGACATTTTGATCTTGGGATTTTGTACTGTTTTGTTGAACAATTAAATGGTTGTTTTATGAATATTAATGGAATTATGTTTTATATAAAAATGAAAAAATTGGTTTAAAATTTTCGGTGTTACAGAAACATTGCGATCAGAGAAGCTCTACGCGAAGTTCTCTAAATGCGAGTTTTGGATTCGAAGAGTCGAATTCCTAGGACACGTTGTTAGTGATGAGGGAATTCATGTGGACCCTTCCAAAATCAAAGCCTACAAAAATTTATCAATATCTAGGCCTCGCTGGCTACTACCACAGATTCATATACAACTTTTCGCGGATTGTGAAACCTCTTATGACATTGACATAGAAGGGCGTGGCCTTTGACTGGGAAGAGAAGCAGGAGAAAGCGTCCGAGACGCTGAAACAAGCTTTATGCACCATATTGATACTATCCTCCCAGAAGGAATAGAAGATTTTGTGGTTTACTGTGATGCATCGAATCAGGGGCTCGGCTGTGTTCTGATGCAACGAGGTAAGTTCATCGCCTATGCCTCAAGACAGCTGAAGACGCACAAAGTAAACTACACCACACATGATGTTAAACTAGGAGCAGTTGTGTTTGCTCTAAATATCTAGAAACACTACCTATATGGTACGAAAATCACTATCTTTACAGACCACAAGAGCCTATAACATATATTCAACCAGAAGGAGCTCAATATGAGACAACGACGGTGGGTTGAGCTACTCAGTGACTACGAATGTGAAATTCGTTATCATCCGGGTAAAGCCAACATAGTAGCTGATGCCCTAAGTCGGAAAGAACACTCTGGTCATAGAGTCGGATGATTGACTATGACTATCCATTCACACTGGTCCACACAAATTAAGGAAGCTAAACTTGAAGCCTTGAAACCTGAAAATGTGGTGAGTGAATCCCTAAGAGGGATGGATAAGAACTTGGAAGTCAAGGGTGGTTGAGCTTTATACCTCATGGACCGAATCTGGACACCAAAACACGGTGGCTTCAGAGATTTGGTCATGAACGAAGCACACAACACTTGATATTCCATCCACCCAGGTTCAGATAAGATGTATCTAGATTTTAAAAAGTTATACTGGTGGCCTAGCACGAAAGCAGAAATTGCTACCTTCGTGAGTAAATGCCTTACTTGCGCAAAGGTTAAGGTCGAATACTAGAAACCATTAGGTTTACTTCAGCATCCGAAGATACCAGAATGGAAGTGGGAGTGGATCACAATGGACTTCGTAACCAAGTTGCCCAAGACAACGGGTGGTCTCGATACAATATGGGTGATCGTTGACAGGTTGACCAAGTCCGCACATTTCCTACTTATCAAATAGACAGACAAGGTGGAGAAACTAAGAAGGACATACATTAAGGAGATCGTACGACTGCATGGTGTTCCTATATCCATTATCACCGATAGAGATAGTAGATTCGCTAACAGGTTCTGGCAGTTGCTAAAAGGTTCCCTTGGAACAAGGTTGGACATGAGTACAACCTACCATCCACAGATCGACGGAAAAATTGAGAGAACTATCGAAACCTTGGAATATATGTTGCGATCTTGTGTGATCGACATTGGGAAGGAATAGGATATTCATTTACCCCTTATCGGCTTTTCCAACAACAATAGTTATCACACAAGCATAAAGGGAGCTCCATTCGAAGCCCTTTATAGCCGGAAGTGCAAATCCCCTCTGTGTTGGGCTGAGGTGGGTGACATACAGTTAGCTAAAGGATGAGTTCCTAACAGCACTCTCACAGGTCCAGAGATCATTCGGGAAATGACAGAGAAGATCATTGAGATTCGTGAACAATTGAAAGCCTCAAGAGACCGTCAGAAAAGCTACGCAGACAAGTGAAGGAAACCTTTGGAGTTTCCGGTGGGAGACCACGTTCTTTTGAAGGTCTCACCATAGAAGGGCTTGATACGCTTCGGAAAGCGTGGAAAACTAAATCCAAGATACATAGGGCCTTTCGAGATTCTCGCCAGAATCGACCCTATAGCTTACAAACTCAACCTACCTTGCAAACATAGTAACGTACATTCTACTTTCAACGTCTCGAAGTCGAAAAAGTGTCTATCCGACAAGACTCTTGTAATCCCACTTGACGAGATCGAGATCAACGAGAGCCTCAACTTCATGTAAGAACCTGTAGAGATCATGGACCGACAGGTCAAGCAAACGAAGTAAAGTCGTATCCTGATAGTGAAGGTTCGCTGGAATGGCAAGCGAGGTCCTGAATTCACTTGGGAGCACGAGGATCAAATAAAATTGAAATATCCTCGAGTTTTCACTTAGTTATTTGTAACAACTTAGTTGCCCAAACTCTAGTTTTAGGATAAAATTCTATCTAACGGGGGGATGATATGACAACCCGAAATTTCTATCTTGTTAATTTATACAAATCAATAAAGTTCAGACTCGTGTTTGCTATCTTCTAGCATTGGTTAGAGTCAACTAGAGTGTTCTAAGCCTTTTACCTTCAAAGTTCGGGCTTATAAATGAGTTCCACAAGTTCACCACTTCACAAAATGGCTAAACACTCCAACTTGAGGAGTGTATGTTGTACACCCCCTTCTGGCCGTACACTCTCATGTATAAATGAGAGTCTTAGCCTTCATTCAACTCTTTTCACGCTCCTCAGCCAAGAAATCGACTTCTCTGTCATGTATCATTTGATTTTCCTTCTAGATCTTCAAGTTGTAAGTGTTTCTTCATTTGATTTGAAGATTCTTTACCTTATCTAGTAAGGATCTATCATTTCATCCATGAAATTACTCCTTTTTTTAGATCTTCAAGTGTTCACCAAGAACACCAACTAATTTTTTAGACCTCAAACACCCGTAAAGGCATCTCTATTGTAAGTACCACTCGTCATTCTTGTTACTTACTAGTTTTACTCCATAGAAAACGTCCAAACCATGATCATTAAGGAGTGTATGGTCATACACACCCCATGTTTGGCCTCAAAACTTATGTTTTATGCTATGCAAGATAAAGCCTTGGAAAACACTTTTGACCATTTTTTTACATGATAAACGAGGGTGTACGGCCGTACACTCTTTGTGTGGCCGTACACACCCTTTTTAAGGCCCAAAATGGCATTAAACTCAGATTAAGGTTAAGTATTGGTCAAGACACCCCTCCTAGATGCTTAATAGGACTTTAATTTGTAACACTCTAAAAATTCAGCCAATTTAAACTTTTTAAAAACATCCCGATTCATTAAGTTATTACAAAAAGGTTTTCAATACATTTATTATCAGAGTATTCCCAGAACCATAACATAAAACATAAACAGGAGGAGCAGTACGATCACGCCTTCGCCTTGTCACGGTCTGTGGAAGTACCTGAAAAACATTAAACCATAACTGTAAGCCCGAAAGCTTAGTGAGATACCCCCAAAATACCAACCACATATACCACACATAACATATCATAACTAAACAGATCAGCCATGCTTTTTTTTTCTACTGTGTGATTGGCCCGCCGCACCGGGCCTTCAGTCCACCTGGTCCACCCTCCAAGTCTAGTCATGTCCCTCGAGTCTGCAGTGTGGTTGGTCCGCCCGCATCGGGCCTTCAACCCTCCTAGTCCACTCTCTAAGTCTACAGTATGACTGGTCCGCCCGCACCAGGCCTTCAGTTGGCCTGGTCCACTGTCCGAGCTTCGGCACATCTGGTCCGCCCTCGTGGGGCCTGCAGCCTATCCGGACCGCTCGCTGGGCCTTCAGGATAACCGATCCACCTTGGGTATGTTGGCCTACAGCACGAAGCAGGACCCGACTCAACCCAACCCCAATCAAACAACCATGTTCACATAAGCATACAATCATATAACAATTCACATCCAATCAAACCGATCTAGCAGATCACATAACATAACATACTCTAAATAGGATACCGACCTAACCGGTCACTAGCATAGCATCATCCTATATACCAGGATACTGACCTTAACCAGGTCTCTAACATATACCATCCTAACTACTAGGATGGAAACATAACAAAGCCACAATATAACAACAATACCCGGATTACAATCCGATAAAGGGCCGACCTTGGTGCCTTAGAACTTGTTGATATAGTGAGGATAACTCACCTTGCAACTGCTGACTGAAAAGATAAGATCACGTGCTCCAACCTCTGACACGAACTCCGCCCCTGATAATACCAAAGACCGAATCCAATAAATACCAAAAATTACCAAAATGCCCTTGGAAGTTAACTGGTCAACTCTCAGTCAAAGTTAAAGTCCTCAGCCAAGGTCAACTTCCTGACTGACTCTACTCGCCGAGTCAGCCCACTAACTCGCCGAGTCCCCCAACTCTGAAAAATCCCATCTCAACTCACTGAGTCATCCCTTGACTCACCGATTCTCAACTTAACCAGAAAAGGCTAGGACCTCAATACCAAACTCGCCGAGTGCAAGAACAGACTCGCCGATTCCAAGGTTATCCTCAACCAAGTCGCCGAGTTGTTTTTCAAACTCATCGAGTTCCTGCCCACCTTCATGCAACTCGCTGAGTACACTCTTGTGACTCGCCGAGTATCCCTAGATCTTAATCCACACAGAAGCTTTCCAGGCCATGCAGATGATCTAAACCATAGATCTACCCTTCTATAACCCATCCATCACGTAAAGTGGCAAACTTTACGTGAATCCAAAGAGATCTAGGCATATAACACTCTATAGTTAGGGTTTGGGACAATATGGCCTCACCAATCACTCAAAGAACAGGGACTTTAATGCACTCTAGACCTTCTCCATTCAAGATCTGAGGTAGCAAACCCAGATCTAACCTCCAAACTCCGAATATCAGAAGCTATTCTTTCCAAATACTCCAAAATGATGAATCTAGATGAATAACAACCCAAGCAATGAAATAATACCTCAAAAGGAAGCTCCAACAGAAGAGAAATCCAAATCGTAGCAAAGCTCCTTGCTCCAAGCCTCTTAACTCTCCAAGATCTCTTCCAAAATCTCCTCTCCAAGGTTCAAATGCTCTCAAATCACTCACAAACGCGCATTAGGTTTTTCTGGACTTCAAGAGAAGGTAAAGAGGTTGGGGAGAGGGTATAATGTTCTTTATATAGGGCTCATCCTCCAAAATTAGGGTTTTCTTCACCCAGCACCAACTCGCCGAGTCCAGCCGCCGACTCGCCGAGTTAGCCACTTAACATGCGACCAAAATCGCGACCCTACTCGCCAAGTCCACCCATGGACTCACCGAGTTGCTCTTTCACATTTACACTTTCAACCCTGAACTTGCACTCCTGAACTCGGGATGTTACATAATCACTCAATGGTATGTTTCACCATGAGTGTGCAGCTGTACGTCCACTAGGGTCGTACACTCTGGCCATACACACACATGAAACATACCATTTTGGCCTTACACTCACTAGTGTGGCCAGACACCCATTATATGCGACCTTGGTACTTCTAGCACTTGAATCTAAGTGTTTTCTATGTACTAAGGTGTCTTTCCTTGAATAATTAGTTGTTTAAACACTAATTATATACATATATGTGTCACTATATGCTTATTAGGATCCATTATGCTCAAGTCTTCACTTAACACTTAACATCCTACACGCCGATCTTTCATTTGTATCACTCACTGCAAGTGAGTTCGTACCCTTAACATATCTTTTAAGTGTTTTTAAATGCTTTTATGGGGGGGGGATACAAGTTGGAACATTAAAGTTATTATATCAATCAGATGTGATTAATAACTATCAAACAAATGGATTTACTATACTCTTAAATGTTTTATCAAACAAACTACTTCAAATCGTTTTACAAGCTTTTTTATATGAAAAACTCCTTATTTAAACTCTTTCAAACTATTATATTGTCAAAATCATATCTATATAAATATAGTTATATAAGTAGGATTGAAAGGACTTAGGATTGATAACTTGCCTTACTTCGTGTTCCTTGTTTGGTTGTGCACTTAGGATTTTCGGTTGTTTATCTGACGGTCGTTTGAATCTTAGTTATATATTACGTGGGTGTATATGGATATTAAAGTTCAACATTCAGTTCAATGCCTTTGGGTAGCAAAGGTGTACACACATGTTCATTTATACAAACAACTTTACAAGTAAACTATAATAGGTATAGTTTAGGAAGTCAGTACTCACTATTTTTAATACAATAAAAAAAATACAAGAGTCAGTTCATTCATGAGTCAATACAAACTTACTGTGATGAGAAACTAAGAGAATTTACTATTATGAGAAACAAAATGAACATACTATGAGGAGAAACTAAGAGAACATACATTACACTGCACTATAAAAGAGAACATACTATCATGATAAACAAAGAGAACATACACTACACTAATACAGAGAGAACCATACTATACAAACACTAGAACACTATAACATTAATGTGAGCCACTACTTCATGACATGGCAAACAATTGATGTGTCACGTTTTGCAACCAGAGTCTCCTGGAGGGAGAGAGTGAGTTGGTGTATAGATCTATACAAGATTGACTATCCTACACTTTGCTGCTAGCTATAGTGGGACCTCCGGATCTACGGGTGACTAATGTCATACCATTTCGATGCCTTAGAGCATCGTGTTTTACCTAGTTGATCAAGCATGGTTACAACTATATCAAAATTTTGCCTTAATTAAAACAATGGTTTTAAGGTAGTTAGTACAACGGTAGTAGCTATATACTAATACTACAAGTACATCATTATTATTTTCCCATTACATTCATATTGTGAGCTTCTCAAATAAACGGTAATGTAAAAACTATATTTTATTAACGATAGTCACACTTGGGAAAAATACACACTTTTACAAGAAAAAAACATATAGAACATTTGATGCCTCGGTAGAAGGATACTTTTTAGTAGAAAATGTAGGATTTTCTAGGAGATACAAACATTTACAAACTTATACATCAAACACTTAAAAACATTTTCATACAAACAATGACACTAAAATGCTTATGAAGTCACCAGCTTTAAAGCTGATAAACTCTTTCAAAATAACTTGTATTCTCAGGTCATCAGTAGATAGGTACCGATGCTAGGTTTTGAGAAGATAGAGCTTTCAAGACTCATCTCTTATTTTGATTCATATTTTGGTGTCTTATAACTATACATAACACACTTGTATTAAATTATATTATTAATGCAATGGATGATGTTGTTGCTTGTTTACTATTATACTTTGTTGTGATACTGTACAGGACGTCCTCCACACAGAACGTTTCCACCATTCCACTAATCCTATATGGCCCAAACACCTTTAAGTCATATTGATTACTCATTATTCATTGTATAATGTTTTGGATAATCAACTTAATACTTGAATTAAAACAATCATTACACCATGCTCCAAGTATGCACACTATGTTTACCTATGGTCCTTTCTTTGTGGAATAGATCAATTGACAACATTTCAACGATGCTCGTTTCACAATTCCAAATCCTTATCGTAAATTTAATAATACCAAATTCTTTCCATTTACCAAAATTTGTTAGATTCTAAACTTATATGCATTGATCCTCTTGTAATGACTATGCACAAAGTCACAAAGACCTGGAAACAGACATTACAAAGTATTCCAATGGAGAGAAATTCCATGGAAATGAAGTCTCATGTTCAAAGTACAATCCTTTGAACATCCTTCTTGCATTATGTTTTCTAATCTTACACAGATTTGAAGAATAACTTCCACCTATGGAAACATTTCCATATTCCCATTTTGACTATCACTTCTCAGTAAGAGTTGCCTCTTTTCAGAATATGTCAATATGACCCTTCCAAATATAACACTATACTTCCAACTTTCCATAAGGAACCAATCTTTTGTAAACCTCAGATTGTCCTCCACAATTGCTTAACCGTTTTAGTCATATCCGGCTCTAGTACTTTTTCCCTCTTAATGCTCTAGGCATTTGGAAAAATTAGAACAGATGAATATTACAGCACATAAAATCGATCCTATATCCAAAGCATATGGGACACAATTCATGATGTTTCACATAAAGACATGATACTAGACCCGTATTTTGCTATAGTATTTCTATTTCTATTTTCCATGTTCTCATAATTTAGATTATGAAAAGGCATGCCAGTCATAATCAAATTTTAGAATGCAAATAATGTCCCCATATATAGAATTTCCTTATGTTGAACCATTCCAACATAACACTCATATATATATATATATATATATATATATATATATATATATATATATATATACACTTGACTAAATTTGATTAAAATCTCAATCTAAGCTTTTAGAATTGGGATGAAGTATAATTTCCTTTCCCTTAATTATAATAAAACAACTTTTCAAACCCCGCAACTTTGCAAATTGAAACTTTTGTTTTCTATAATTAACATTGTTAACTTGCAATAATTAACATAATAATCATCCTCCCACAAACATGATAATTATTACCTTATCATCATAAAACTTAGGCTCCAACTAGCTCTGACATGTATCTAGAAATCAGTTGGAGTTCTAGAAATCAATACTTATTGACTTTCTTACCAAAGTTCAAATTTCTGATATAAGATGCTTGGAAAATACTTTATCTAAGCTTCCCGAAATCATATATATTTCCTTATATAGCTCACATGTGTGTCTAAAAAATTATGAAGAGGGATTTCATATTCATAATGTTTAGACCTTTACCATTTCTCACAATTCAAATTATGAAAAAGGATGTCGTAATCATAATTTAATTTGAGAAATGCAGATATCACTATTGCTAACTATTTAAAATCTACTTAGTGAAAGCGTTTCCTCACCATCATTTTCATGAATCGGAGAGAAACCTTATGACACTTAGATTTTATGGTGTATGTGTTCCTATCCATGTGAATTTGTCAAAACCATAATCACAAGACAAGGTTAGTGACAAATCCAAACACATATGGACCGAACTTGTGCAATCTTAACTTCTTGCCACTTGGCAGCATAAGGTCCTACCATTTCTTCCAAGTTTGATGAGAATAATATTCTCTAAGATCGATAGATTCAAACAGATATCAATAAGACAATAACAAGTAATAGAAAGCGATAAACACCACAATGAACAAAACGAGTATCGAATGATTAATATAATCCACATTAGAAGAATTCAATGAGAATTGCGTCAATTCACGCGAGAGATCAAGCTGGACAGGCCCAGACCGAGTATACAAATGGACAGGCCCACAACGAGTATACAAATGGACCTAATAGCTAATCCCTTAAAACAAAAGACAGTTGGACAAGCCCAATCGAGTCTACAAATGGACCTAAGAGCTAAGCCCAATGATGCAACCTCTTAGATTCAACAATCTCCCTCTTTGCGTCAATCGGGGCGAGTAGGGCTGTAAACGAACTGAACGTTCGGTGAACCGTTCGTGAACTGTTCGGCGGAAAGTTTGTTTATGTTCGTTTATTTAATAAATGAACGAACATGAACAAAAATTATCGTTCGTTTAGTTAAATGAACGAACATGAACAATGGTCTCGTTCGTTCATTTATGTTCGTGAACGTTCGTTTATGATGTTTGTTTATGTTTGTTTATGTTCATTCATTTAAGTTTATTTATATTCATATATATTCAATTATTTTTTATTATATTGCTATATTATATGTTCGTTTATGTTCATATATGTTCAATTGTGTTTTTTTTTTATCTTTGGTCGTTTATGTTCGTTTAGGATGTTCACGAACATAAGTGAACGAACATGAACAAAGTAATTTGTTAAATGAACGAACAGGAACAAGAAAATCTAGTTCGTTTATCCGTTCGTGTTCGTTTGTTGTTTGGCTAACTTAAACGAACGAACATGAACAAGACCTTGTTCGTGTTCGTTTGGTTCGTTTACATCCCTAGGGGCGAGAGATCAAGTTGGTTGACCAAGAGTGGATTTATTCACGGTCATGAATATTTTCGGTATGATGGCAAGATGATTCTGGCGAAAAGTAATGTACCATCGAAGCATATCCGTAAAGTTCTTCTTATCACTTTCAGTATTCTGTTTGCACATTTGTATAATATCAATAATATGCTCCAAACATGAAGTGCAGAACAGATGCTTATCATCAAGAGCGAACACAAATTTTTAACCTTCACCTTGAGAGAACATGAGGATATGATACTTTGAATCAATTTTGCCAAACCGCATTCTGTTCACATCACCCGTCTTCCTAATCGATTTGATAGTGAGCTTCTTACATAAGACGCTTGCAATCTCTTGATCCATCTTTGCAACATCATGAATGTAAGAGGCTAACATTCACTTGATATGGTCAATAATGGGCTCATACTCATGTTGATTAGAGAGCAGTATGGTGTTGACAAGGATCCAATCATATGGGTTCAGGTTCGGTAGATCGACCAATGAGATCATATGGACCGAATTTTCTGATCCTCTGGTCACTTTGAATTTGACATTATAAATGAACCCGTAAGAGTCGGTTTCAATACCTTAACTGATGTAATCTTTTGAGCGCTCCACGTCAAATATTGTGGTTGAGAGAATTCAAGATAGTAATCAATTAGATCTCAATCAACCTTTGGATCAGGAGAAGGAACGTTGGCTATTGGATCAAAACTATGAAACATAAATGCCTTATGTGTGATAGGAATATCAAACTGAGAATCTTTGCTATTCTCGCAGTCAAAAGAAATGATTGGTTCAAGCCAATGAGAACTAGGGGACTCAATCACTTCCTTGATCAATTTCTCCAATGACCACAGTGGAAAGATAGCTTGTCTACAAACCAAGGTGTCATGAGCATCCTTCTGTCTTTTCTCCCTTTCTTCTTCTTCCTTAGAAATCCTAAGATTTTCATCAATATCCCTATCCCTCCGCTTTCTTTTCAAAGCCTCTTTTTCAGTTTCATCCTCTTCGTCACCCTGACCTATAATACCCTTCGCTTTGTCCTTCACACTAAGACCTGAAGCTTCATTACCCTTCGGTTTAGTGGTGACTTTTAGAATTGCAGAAGGTTGTTTGGGAGGATTTTGCTGATCTTTTCCTTGTTGCGGAGTAAAAATCAGCTCCGTAACACCCTCAAGTCGGCTCAAAATTTTGAGAGCATGAAGTAACTTCTCAGTTAAGTGGTTTCAGACTAAGAGAGTTAGAATTGAATCATGAGCATTGACCAGATTGGAGAGAATGGCAAAGACATCATAAACACAACTCTTGATGGCTCGCTCAGTCTTTAGTGAATCAATCTCCTTATTCGCCTGGGTTAGTTGAATTGACTAAACTTCAAGCAAAGTAGTTTTGTGAGCAAGTTCGTCTACAATTTTGTTCTCCATGGCAAGGTCAGGTTGAAGTTTGTCAAGGCGAGTGGTCATAAAGGATAGAAGAGTGGTTTGATCATCTTGAAGACCGGTGCGCACCAAATCAATTTTTTTTCTGAGCCTGAAGAGATTTGGAAAGAGACTCAGTGGCAGTGTTGACTTTGTTGGCATTGGTCTCCATGGCTCCTTGTAGAGATTCCAAAAAAATCTTGGAATCAGAAATAAGAGTGGATACCTCCTCTATTGCTTTCTGACAAGACCGAGTAGAGTCACCCACTTCCTCAGTTGCCTTTTGGATTGATTCATCCTGCTTCTTGAGTGAAGTTTCAATTAGAGCTTGCATAGTAGCATCAGAATAAGATGATGTGGAGGAAGAGGAAGATGAAGCGAGAAGCTTATCATGTTTTTCATTTAGATATTTTAAGTGTCGCTTTGTAAGGGGGACATCATTATCATTCTCACTTTGAACTCTATAAGGGTTGTAGTAATAAGAATCAAATTTAACATCTTCTCCACCAAGAATTAGAAAAGATTCTGTAGAAGGAGATGGGGAAATGGGTTTGAAATGACAGTGGTTTCGATTCTCAGGTAGGTGCCCCCGTATCAGATACGTTGACACGAACCAGAGGTTTGGGCGTGTTGGTTGTTGTTGAAGTTGCTTGAGTGAAGACCGGGGGAGAGAGAGGTGCAATGGAGGTAGGTTGAGAAGAAGTAGGTGGTGAAAGTGGTGCAATGGAAATGGGTACTGTAGTATGAGATTGAGAAGGAGGAGGAGTTGGAATTGAGTCATTAAGTGGTACCTCGAGAAGATGGAGAAAGTGGAGGCGTATCTCCTCTCGGTGATCCTTCAAGATGAGCATCTTCACCTTCATCTGATTTCTCTTGATCGTGATCGGAAGGAACGTAATGTGAATCACTAGGCAAAACTGCCTTCGGTTTCATTGCCATATTCTTCACCTTTTACTTCTTTGGTGCAGAAGGAGCTGCTTGTTCGGCCTTACGCTTTTTGGGCATAGCAGCTTTGGAGGATGGACCTTATTTTTCTTGCTTCTTTTGATCCGTTTTATTCCCCCTTTTTGCTGGTTTATCAACTGCATCTAGCGTAGTTTGCGTCTTAGGAGTTAATTGCCTTGGTCGTACTAGTGGGAAGTTCCTGTATTCGGCTACGACCTTGCGTTCGGCATGACACACCTATACATCAATTCAGCAATGGAACCAATGAACAGGAATTTGGTCAGATGAGAGATGATGATCTTGGTGGTGTGAAAGGTGCCGATCGAGGATCGCAGTGCATCAACCATGATAGGAACATTAAACTTCTCAATTGTCCGTTTAGTGATGAGGGTCTAAAACCTGCCACAAGAAATTTCAGAATGTCGATATGAGGAATTAAGGCTTTGTACCAGTTGTGACCATAGTTTAGATCCATAATCCATGATGATGTTGTGATAAATTCCATAGAGTAAGTTCATGAACGCTTTTCTTGCTCCGTTTGACCTAACAACCCTTTCAGCAAAGGCCTTGAACTTAAGGGTAAATAGTCCATTCCACAGTGATGGAAGACATGATTTCTTGAACTTGGTCACTCTCGTAAGAACGTTAGTGTACCCCATATCAGAGAACATGGTGAATAGCTGAGTCATAGAGATAGAATCAGGATTCATCAAGGTATCATCAGCGGCTAGCCCTAGCAGGGAGCAAAATCTCACTTTGGTCACTGAAGTTTTGTTATTGAAGATCTCGAAGGAAATTCGTTCCTTGCCTTTATCATAAGAAGCAGTTCTATAGACCTAAGAGAGCAGAGACATCGACACTGATTCCACCTTCGTCATAGTGATCACAAGTGGTAAATATGTGAGGCATTTAACCACTTGAATCATGTATGGATCATAAAGTAAAGGTTTCAAATCAATAATCAAGTTTTGATTGGGTTTGATGGTCAACAGAGAAGATGAAGTTGTTTGTTCATGAACTGATGAACACTCAGCCATTGTTGCAGGTCTGGAGAAGAAAATGAACAGTAGAATCCGCCAGTGTGTTTTTGACAGATTTTGGAAGTGGTAAAGTTGTACAAGTGGTGTGAGAAGGCCTTATATACCATTTCTAGGAGAGAGAAAGAATTCGTACTAATTATGATACGATCTTCTGAATCAACACCTAAAAAAGCGCGATTTGACAGCTATATTTCCCTAGGAAGACGTCATCAGGCGTGATGTAAGGAATCGTTTCAAATTCACGCGCCCATTGCAAATCTTATCCAATAACTCGGTTTGAAATTTTATCTTGTTACCGCTTTTTTAACTTCGAAAGAATTTCAATTTCCTTTCCAAACTGTGATCAACCCTTTCGCTTCATATAAGGCTAACAATGTTTACACCTTAACATAGTATACCACCATAGCATGTAGAACCGAAGCATCAAATCTGAAAAATTGCCATTAGTACCACAAATAAGAATTATGAAAATCATAAAGATCTTCGCGCAAGAGTGCGCCAATAGAAAAGAAATAAAGCAAAGTATTTGTGGGATTTAAGTGATGTCTATTTAGACACGAAACTATGGATCCCGAGCACAAATCACTTCCTTCAAAGTCAAGAGAGACTTAGAAGTGTCTGTGTGGTTTCCCATTGAAATACGATCAAATGTTTATTAAGAAACATTGAAAGGCATCTTTTCAAATTTAAGCTATAAGGGGTGGTATAGCTTCAACCGAACTTTGGTAGTTGACATAAGACCGAAAGTTGGATGAAGTACTTGCGAGACCGATATGGCCTATAAAACAAGTGGGTTTGAATAATTTTCAGTGACTTGGTGATAATTGTAGAAATCTCAAAATCAAAAACAAACTGGATATTTTTGGAAGAAAATTATTGGTATTCAGACAATTTCATAAAGATCGCTCAATAATAAAAAGATATTTCTTGGCACCTTCCATTAAAGTGGATTCGTTAATACGTGGGTGAAAACTAGAACATATTATTGTTCACCATCAATTTATTGTAGGTGTTGGATTTTGGGTTTCAATCAATACGAGGTGAAACAAAACTAAGATCATTAACACAGATTTGTGTAACCATAAACCTCAGTGGTAACTTCTGAGAGTCTCAAGGATTACATTCATGAAGTGAAGTATTATGGAGAATAGTGATGAGATGGTTGAAGGACCGAAAGTACCTCTGCTATGTGAAAGTGACCAAGCAGTTAACTCTTTACTCAATATGAGAAGAGTAAGGTAGCCCGTGACTTGAGTGAATTTATCATCCTGATTGGGAAGAATCGATTTGTTGATATCGAGTCTTTAAGGCTTCACTTGTGGTCTTTACGGCTTCGGACAACATATAGTAGCATGCTTCTAGGGACACTTAGCTAGTACAAAGATAAAGAGAAATATATCTGCCCTAAGTACTGCATTAGAAGATGTCCATGAGTCCATTCTGATACTATTTTTGGTATTTTGATTTTATTTAAAAAAAACGAAGAAGAGAAAGTATTTTTAGAATTTTAGAAATTTTCTGAAAAGAAATAAAAACACAAAGGAAAATATTTTTGGATTTTATGAAAAGAAAGAAAAATATAAAATTAATAAACACGGAAATACAAATTATACAACTGAAACTATACCTTAGAAATAATGAAGCAAAATGGACTGAGCGTTTGGTTCATTTTGGTCCTCGAAAATTCTGGAACCGAAATAGACCGAATTTTCGCTCTATTTCGCTTGATCAATTTTAATGAGGTGAAAGAGGTTTTGGTACAGACTCGGCTTCCATCATTCCTAAGCCTTGGAGAATCTTATTAAAACTTGCTTCAGGTAAGGCTTTTGTGAAAATATCATCTAGTTGATCAACTGATCGAACAAAGTGGACTTCAACATTATTATCTTCAACATGATCTTTGATGAAGTGATATCTCAGTGCGATATGTTTCATTTTATAGTGTTGCACTGGGTTGTGACATATCCGAATAGTACTTTTTGAGTCACAATAGAGAGGAATCTTCTTCATGTTCAAGCCATAATCTCCTAATTGGCTTTGGATCCAAATGACTTGGGAAGTGCAAGATGCTGCAACAATATATTCAGCTTCGGCATTAGAGAGTGAAACACATGTTTGTTTCTTGGTATGCCAACTGATGAGTTTACCATCAAGGAATTGACATCCGCCTGTAGTGCTCTTTCGATCCAAACCACATCCTCCAAGATTAGCATCAGAGAATGCTTGAATGAAAAATCTTGATTTAGCAGGATACCACAGACCAAGAGATGAGGTTCGTTTCAAATATCTGAAGATGTTTTTAACAGCCACCATATGAGGTTCACGTGGATTAGCTTGGAACCTGGCACAATAACAAATAAAAAACATAATATCTTGTCTACTAGTTGTCAGATACATTAGAAACCCTATCATTTGTCGGTAAAGGGTAATATCAACAGTCGGTTTCTCCAAAGATGGTGTTAACTTTGTTCCAAATTCCATAGGAACCTTTACTTTGGAATCTCCCATCATGCCAAACTTAGCCAGCATGGTCTTCGTGTAAGCCTCCTGATAGATAAATATGCCTTTGGGTCCCTATCTAATATTCAGGCCAAGGAAAAAGTTAATTAGACCCATTAAGCTCATCTCAAACTTAGTCTCCATCAACTTCCTGAATTCAGCTGTTAGGTTGGGATTTGTGGAACTGAAGATGATGTCATCGACGTAAATTTGGACGATCATTAAGTGGTCAACCTCTTTTTTGCGAAAGAAGGTTGGGTCAACTGAACCTTCTTTAAACTTGGAAATTTTTAGAAATTGAGTGTTTCATACCAGGCTCTAGGAGCTTGCTTCAAACCATAGACGGCATTATCCAGAATATATCAATGATTAGGATACCTTTCATTCACGAAACCCGATGGTAGCTCAACATATACAGTCACCTCTAGTTCTCCATTAAGGAAGGCACACTTGACTTCCTTTTGAAAGACTTCAAAGTTTTTGAGTGCAGCATATGCCTGAAAGATTCGCACTTATTCCAACCTTGTTACTGGAGCGAAAGTCTATTCATAGTCTATCCCTTCTTCCTAACAGTATCCCTTCACCACCAACTGTAAGTCCCCAAATTTGCTTGTGTATCAATTAGATCCAATTGATGGTGCGGAATCCCAATAAATTGGATGATGTCAGATTAAATAGAAGAGAAGAAGAAGAAGAAGAAGAAGAAGAAGAAGAAGAATTAAGATGAATCTAATGATGTATTCAATAAATTAAGTGATGCTCCATATACATAGATTCTCTTACACACACTCTTCCTCTCTCTAGTTTCTCTCTCTAGAACATGCTCCTCCTTTCATCTGGCCATACACTCCTCACCCTATATATATGAGACATGGGCCACCAGCAGCACACGATTGTATAGTTGCACACGCGTGTGCGACCGTACATAGGGTGTGCGGCTGCATACACATGTGCAGCCGTACACAACCATAAAATTACAGCAAAATATATTTTCTTAGAAAAGTAAAGTATAAACCATCTTTTTGACCCAATAATCTCCCCCTTGGTTTACAGCTTTCTTTTCTAATTGGCCCAACAAACTCCCCCTAAAAAGTAGCTGACTTTTCTTGATAATCTTCATTGGGAGCTTGGCTTCAGCATTAATCTTAAAATTTCTTCACAACATCAAGATGAACATATGAATCTTCAATAAATGACTTCGTCTTGAGTAGTTGGGATTTCTGCAGAATTTGACATTGAACATTGGGTGAGGAGGCTTCTTATAGAGATTCATGAAAGATGTTGCTTTCATCTTGAGAATCTTCAGAGAGAACAGAGAGAACGAATCTTCTGATCACTTCAGCAGGTTCAAAAATAGCAGCAGACTGGTTAAGGAGACTTCAATGCAATCCGTCACATAATCTTCAAGAACAGCTTCACCTTGCTTCTGGGGTTGACAGATTGAATATTGAAAGAATAATCTTCATTTCTTGTTCCTTCGAATGAGAATTCTTCGATGATCACGGATGAAGCCTTGGCTCAGAAATCTCAATACAAAGTCCATGAGTCTCATCTACATCTGAATTCATTTTTCAAGACAAAACAAAACTAAAAGAAAAATTATCACACAAAAGAATATTTTTGGATTTTTGATATTTTCTGAAAAAAAAAAAACAAAAATAACACTATTTTTTTATTTTTAGTTTTCTATTTTTTTTTGTTTGATTTTTGAATTTTTCTGATTTTTGTTTGATTTTTGAATTTTTTTAATTCTCCCCATAAATTTGTGCATAGAGGAAAACTATGAACAAATTTAACAAAAACAAAAGTATTTAGGATCAAAATTGTTAGACACTCTTAATCCGTTTTTCAGTACCTTCCCCTTCATGAATAGATCTGGTTGATCACCGATATTATGGTCCACTTAACCACGAAAAATTGTGACAAATTTTAGGAATGGTATCAGTGACAAGCTAGATTGATCCTAAGTTACTTAGATAAAAATTCCTAAGGACCATTTATCTGAAGACGACCAAGGATATTGTTGTCCACCTAAATTGAGTAGCGATATCTATAGACAATCTAGAATTGTTCAATTTTAGATGTACTAGAACATGTTTCCCGCTTCCTGATATGCCCCAATAATCAAGAACTTTCGAGATACTCCTTACTTTAGGTGAGCAGACTATTAGTCATAGAGAGGATAGATTTAGATTATAATTAATTATAGTTTTAAAGGGATTGAGAAGTAGAAGGTTGCATATGTTGTGTACCAGGTCGGATTATAAATCACACAAAAGAGACAGCATATGGCTAACAGATAGGAAGAATTTCATAGATATAAGATGCAGAGAAATAGATTTGCATATGTTGCAGTCCAGGTCGGATCTCTTCCAATCACATAGAGGAGGAAACATATGACTAACAGTAAGAAAGAAAGAAAATAATTTTCTACAGACCTACTTTATCGGAATTCCACAGTCGCTCCGTCAATACCGAAATTAAGGATAGAATCCGTACATCGAGGAAAAGTAAAACCACAGTTTTAGATACGGGTTCTTTAATGTGACTGGTGGATTCTCATGTATATCTCCCTGCTCAACCTATCCAAGCATCATATTGTCAGGCTAAACAGATCTATCTAGGTCAAGATTTGTCAAGTCATTTGATTTCTTAAGTTCATCTTTGCCTAGTCAAGTCCATTTAAATCCTTCATGCCTACCAGCGCATCGAACACAGAGCCTAGACAATTCAGCTTTGGTACTTTAAACAGACTCGGATTGGCCGTTATCACTTGTTGATATCACTTCCCAATAATAACTACTAACGAAAAACTATTAAGATAATGAAGAATTGTCTTTAAAACAAATCAGAGTAAGATAAACTCAGGAGTGTAGAGAAGAAAACTCAAACCGTAAGTCACCAATTGAATTTGCATCCAGAAGGTCTGAGAACAGCACGCATAAACTCAGAACAGATCCGAAAATTCTTCACATCATTAAGAACAAACCCCAATGTGTGACCCCTTCCTTTCTTCCTATACCGCAAAGGACGCATACTCTTAAAACAAGTTATGAGTGTTGTGCAGTTGAGAGATGCCTCCTATCATGTGCCTGGAACAACCACTATCAACAAACTAAAATCTGATGATATGTCTCCATAGCTGCTCCGACACAGAGCGGGATCAATTGGTCTTTGGAACCCAGTCCATTTTGAAACTGGGTTGACCTTTGTCATCTTTGCACGATACTCTCTCCCATAACATATCAATTTTATCACAAACAGAAGATGTAAACATATTAGAAGCATTAGATGATTTGGGAGATTGAGCCTTAGGAACCCATATGTAGTTGGGTTTAACCCATTTCTTTTTCGATCTTATGGGTGGCGCAGCACTTGATTTTGAACTTGAAGTCGACCGTTGAGATGACTTTGATTTTGGATTCACGTGAGCATCTCTTGGATTGGACTTCTTGGCTGACATTCCCTTCTTGCCCTTGGGATTTTAATTCTTGGCATTGGGAGTTGAACTCTTGCCCTTTGTGGCATTCCATTCGCCATTGTCTGAATGTGACCTTGAAGGATTTCTTTTGTAGAATCTCCCACTTTGCGCGTTTTGCCAGCCTTATGCATAGTAGGGAACGTATGCGCGATTAGCACAATTTATGGCAATGTGTCCAGGTTTTCCATAGTGAAAACATGTCTTTTTCTTCACTGTGAAGTTGTTTCTTCCTGCCCCTGGTGGCATATCCTTGCCTTGTTTCTAATTGTTCCCACAAGCATACTTGCAGCAAGTCGGCTGTTTCACTTGATTTGGTGACATGTACTTCTCAACAACAGGTTGATCAGAAGCAACTGAGTTCGAAGCAACAAATTTAGAGTTCAAGGATTCATTGGTTTGTTTAATAGTTTTCTCCTTGTTCTCATCCTCTACTACTTTACCTGAACAAGAAGTAGAATCATTAGTATCGTTCAGCTCAACACCCTCAGTTGACCCTGATTGTTCAGTCTTAACTGAATCTAGAGTTAGGGTTTGGCCATACTGACCAAGCATTTCTTCCTCATTGGTCTCAATGGGTGGGTTATAGTTGTGATTAAAAGGACGTGGCACATTTTGATACCCTAAACCCTTGATTTGATTATCTTTAAAAGTCAATTGTTTTTCTACTAAGGACTCGACTATCTTACTTGACGCGGTATAATTTTTGAAACTAACATCTGTTTTTGCACAATTAATTTTCAAAGCGTTAAGTTCTTCAGTTACAGCGACAACTTTTTTCTTAATGTGATCGCAATTTTCTGTAATCTTCATGTAATTTCCTAAATTCCTTAGTCTTGGCCTCTAATTGTGCTTTAAGAGGTTTGTGACCTTTCCTAAGAGTAAAGCCTTTGTATTTTGGGTCCTCATTTTCTCTTTTTAATAAATCAATTTGACCGCGGAGAAATTTAATTCAGAACATGGAGTACATGAAACTTTATTTACCGAAATTGATGTGGAACTCATTTTTCCCTTTTTTAAAAATTTTTTTTCTTTTTTTTAAATAGTCCTTTGACTTAAAAACCGAGAAAGTCAACCTTCAAATTCAAATTTAAAAAATCAAACTTAAAAAGTCAAACCGAAATGCTAAATTTGAAAATCTAAAAATTAAACGAAAAAGTCAAAGGTCAAATTTTAAAAGTCAAAGTCAAAATTTTAAGTAAAAAGTGAAAAATAAAAGTTAAAATTTAAAAACTAAAATTTTTGGAAGAAAATGTATTTTAAAAATGAAAGAAATTGATTTTTGGGGTTAAAAGTGATAATTTTTGAAAGTTGGAACCGAAGATATGATATTTGAGTTAAATCACGAAGTCTAGCAATGTGTGTAAATCTAGATCAACTGGAAAACACATTGTTTAAATAGGGAAGACAGCCGAGTTCAAATCCTTGCAGCTCCAAAACCCCCTTTTATTATTTGCTGCTGCTTTGCGAAGACAATATAATCTAATCAAAGAATACGATAAATGTATACTTTGCTAGTTCAAGTGGTAAGATGCCTGTGTTATTGACTAAGTGACCCGGGTTCGAATCTAGCCAGACGCAGATTATCTTCCTATTTTTTTTAAATGAACGTTGAATGTTGAACGAAGATGAACCGCACACCTTCAACAGATTCGCGAAAAAACGATGTTTTTCACCCTTTTTTGCTCTAAACCTTGATCAAAAACACGTTCTTATGAAAAATGCAAAGAAGAAACCCCCCTTATTTTGCCCCGATCTATCCAAAAACGAAAAAACCTTTTCAAAATAAGTTTAAATAAGCTCCAGATCTGACAAAATTGATTGGTACAACCTTGCTCTGATACCAATTGTAAGTCCCCAAATTTGCTTGTGTATCAATCAGATCCAATTGATGGTGTGGAATCCCAATCAATTGGATTATGTCAGATCAAATAGAAGAGAAGAAGAAGAAGAATTAAGATGAATCTAATGATGTATTCAATAAATTGAGTGATGCTCCATATACATAGATTCTCTCACACACACTCTTCTTCTCTCTAGTTTATCTCTCTACAACATGCTCCTCCTCTCATCTGGCCATACAATTCTCACCCTATATATATATATATATATATATATATATATATATATATATATATATATATATATATATATATATATATGAGACATGGGCCACTAGCAGCACACGAGTGTACGGCTGCACACGTGTGTGTGGCCGCATACACATGTGCAACCGTACACAGCCACAAAATTATAGAAAAATACATTTTCTTAGAAAAGTAAAGTATAAACCCTATTTTCGACCCAACACCAACCTAGCTTTGTTGCGAATTACATTTCCCTCTTTATCCATCTTGTTTCTAAATATCCATTTTAACCCGACTACAGATGCATCTTTAGGTGCAGGAATCAACCTCCAAACCCAATTTCGCTCAAACTCATTGAGTTTGTCTTGCATAGCTTGAACCCAATGAGAGTGATCACGTGCAGTACTCACTGTTTTCAGTTCAACCATGCCAATGAAGGAGTTAAACATACAAAATTCTACTTGAGAGAATAAAGTAGTTTGCTTCGCTTTCAGTTGAGAGCGTGTGAGAACTCTCTCAGATGATTCGCCAATTACTTGAGTTTTTGGATGATTGATGTCCATTTAACGAGCGGGGGATAATTTGGATCATAAGCATGATCCAATTCAGCATGTATTATCCCCCTCAAATGACGAAACTATTTCAACATCCGGTTCAGAATACTCCCCCTTGGTTGGACTTCCATGGTTTGAAGTTGATGATGGATTGTCCCCCTCGAATTATTAGACGGTTCCAACATTAAGGTCAAATTGCTACCCCTCAAATGGAACTTCATGGGTCTTTGCTGGTGATGGATTTTCCCCCTGGAAAATAGAACTTCCTTTTGGAGGTTCGCTTGGACCTGGCTATTCGGTTTGTCCTTGATGTTCTCTTTCCAAGACTTGACCTGATTTTGGAAAGATTTCCTCCATTGGTCTTTTGCTTGATTGAAGTTTCTTCATGTAATCATCATCAAAGGTGACATAGTCGGTTTCTTCAATTTTCTTTGAACATTTATTCAGAACCCTACATGAATTTGAAGCTAGCGAGTAACCAATAAAAATTCCTTCATTTGCCTTTACATCGAACTTGTTTTGGTTCTCTTTGGAGTTGAAAATAAAGCACCATGAACCGAACACATGGAATGTCACACCCCAAAACCAATAACGGCGAAATACGTTTCGGGGGTGGAGGACGTCATGTACAGTATCATCACAATTGCATAATAGTAAAAACAAGAAACATACAACCATTTCATTTACATAGTGAGTATAATTACAAGCGTGTTTTGTAATGTTCAACAAACACCAAAAGTAATACAAAAATAAGAGATGGATCTTGTATGCTCCACCTTCTCCCAAAATGTTGCACCTGTACCTGTCTATCTTTGACCTGAGGATACAAGTTATTTTGAAAACGAATATCAGCATAAAGCTGGTGAGTTCATAAGAGTTTAGTGTGAGTTTTTGTATAATATGCATTAGAATCGCTAGTATGAAAAGTTGCAATTAACATTCATAAGTAGTAGAAAACCCTAGAAAATCCTATATTTTCCAGAAAATACATTGTAAGTGAAAACCTTTAAGAAACAAGTAATCTTCATCTTTGAAAACCATTTATTGTAAAAGTATATTATGGAATATCCAATAAGTAATGTAACAAGATAGGATATGCCTGTAGTAGTAATAGAGGTGCAAACTCCCTTTAGTGATAGATACTTATTTACTGCGGGATCTTAAATTAGACTTTAGTGTAGTATTTTAGTGTGGATATAGTGTATTCCTTGTATGTTACTGATAGTGTGAGCAATAGAGAACCCCATGACCTTCCCGTTCATACACAGTGTAGTGAAGTAGTGGCATACATGGGCCTGCACGGCTCAGACTGAAGTTAACAGTTGGGATTTAATAGTGTCTACCCTGTATAGATCTATACATGTAGTGTCGTCTTCCGATCAGAAAAACTCGGGGCATAGTATGTAGCGAATAGAGTATCTCGTAGTGAGTTAGTGTGTTATCTTCTGTTTAGTGCCTTTTCTTGTATTATAGTGTAGTAGTCTTTTGTATAGCTTGTAGTGTGTTCTCTTATTAGTGTATCGTCTCGTAATAGTGTGTATTATAGTGTGTAGAGTAGTAGTTATAGCGAGTAGTAATGGCCTTAACTATACCTATTATAGTTAACTTAGTGCGTATAGTTCTTACCAATTTAGTGGTTTAAGCATCGGATGAAATGAAAATGCTCATATCCAACACTAATATACATGATATATAACTATGAAATCAACGACAGTCGGACGGATAACAACTACCCTAAGCCCACAATCAAACAAGAACAGGAAATAAGGCGAGCTATCGGTTCTAAGTCCTTCAAGTCTTACCTATATAAATATATTAGTGTGGTTAAATTTTATAAGAAAATTTATTTAAGAAAAATCTTGTCCAAAGGGAACATTCAAAAAGCTGTTTATTTATTCAAAATAGTTTTGAAAACGTAAAATCCTTTTATAAGGCGTAGTGGTAAATCACATGTGATTTGAACTACGGATAGTGAATCACATGTGATTAATTTCCATAAACATGTATAATTGACTTGTATCCTCCCCCCCCCCCCCTAAAACATATAAAAACATTTGAAAGGTTCATTAAAGGGGTATGAACTCACCTGAAATCGAGTAAATCGAGTAAATCGGGTGAAAGTGTCGGTTGAGCATCTTGTACCAAATAAAGACTTGTGCACCTTTTATGACCCTAATATCATATGAAATATGTATTTTACAAGAAGTTAATCATTTTATGCATTTCATTAACATATTTAGGTATTCTAGCATTGATTTGGGGTCTTAGGGCTTAGGAGGGGGTTCCCGGGAATGGTACAAGGCCAAGAGGGGTTTACGAGGGAGTCCAAGAGTTTACTCCCTTGGAGTTTACGGCCCAAAGGCCACTCCTTGGGAGTTTATGGCCGTAAACCCCTAGGCTTGGCCGTAAACTCTTGTCCTCCTCCAAAAGTGCATGTTAAGGCCTTAATTCAATTCCCAAATTTTCTAGTAAATGCCTAGGACCAATTTGGAGGGTTAAAACCTTCATTTGGTTGAATTTAGGGGAGTTTACGGTCCTAGCTTAGGCTTGGTCCGTAAACTCCAAAATATCTTTCAAAGTTTGTTGTTTAATGGCCCTAAGCATCCCCTAAATTCATAACTAAATTCTAGAAGGCTTTAGATGAGTTTTTGGGACTTTTTACCAGGGAATTTGGGTGTTTACGGCCTAAGCATAGTCTTGGTCCGTAAACTCCCTTTTAGGCTCTAAAATCTTAAATTTTCATGTCCAAACTCATCTAGGTATATCCCTTAATTAGTTTACAAGCTTATAGGAAGTAAAAATGGGACATTGGCCTAGTTTTGGGGTGTTTACGGCCTAAGGGGCTTCCTAGGCCATAAACTCCATATATTCCACTAAATCTTATGATTTTTGGGCTCTAAATGCAATGGAATACGTTTAGAACAAGATAAGGAAGAAACTCTTACGTTAGGAGGCCGGAATTCGTGGTTATCAGGGTTGGGATCGAGTTTAGAGAGAGAAAGTATTGAGAGAGTGTGTGAGAGGGTGGTAAAGAGTGTTCAAGTGGCATCAAATTTTCTTAAATATGCCTTGGGTATTGCACCCAGTACACGACTACCCGATGCTAAAGTTTAACGGGATTAAAACTTTTACCCGAGTGAAGGGGTTTAAAAGTAATATAACTTTATTTAGTTAAACGGGGTTAACACTTACAAGTTATAATTACTTATGATAATATCAAGAAATATAAATAAATAGATATTTATTTATTGACGAATCCGAATATTACGGGAATTTATATATAACGACAAATTCCGTTAGTGAAAACGGGGTTATGCAACGGAAATAAATTTGGGTTGTCACATCATCCCCCCGTTAGGGGAATTTCGTCCCGAAATTTAGAATCCGTACAGATGAGTATTACAATACTACTAAGCGAAGAGATGGGGGTATTTGAGTTTCATTTGATCCTTGCGCTCCCAAGTAAATTCCGGTCCCCGCTTGGCGTTCCACCGAACTTTCATAATTAGGATGCGGTTTTGTTTCGTTCGTTTTAGTTCCCGATCCATAATCTCCGCAGGCTCTTCCACAAAGTTGAGGCTCTCATTGACCTCGATCTCATCGAGTGGAATCACGAGAGTCTCGTCGGACAGGCATTTTTTCAAGTTTGAGACGTGAAGGTAGGATGTATGTTACTTAGTTCGTGGGGTAGGTTGAGTTTGTAAGCTACAGGGCTGATTCTAGCAAGAATCTCAAAAGGCCCTATGTACCTTGGGTTCAGCTTTCCACGTTTTCCGAAGCGTACCGTGCCCTTCCAGGGCGAGACCTTCAAAAGAACTCGCTCTCCCACCTGGAATTCCAAGGGTTTTCTTCGTTTGTCGGTGTAGCTTTTTTGTCGATCCCTAGCAGCTTTTAATCGTTCACGAATCTGTACAATCTTCTTGGTCGTTTCTCGAATGATCTCCAGACCAGTGAGAGTGTTGTCAAGAATGCGCCCTTTAGCTAACTGAGTGTCACCCACCTCAGCCTAGCATAGAGGGGATCTGCACATCCGGCCGTAGAGGGCTTCGAATGGGGCTGCCTTGATGCTCGTATGATAACTATTGTTGTAGGAAAACTCCACAAGAGGTAAGTGTGTATCCCACGATTTACCGAAGTCGATCACGTAAGCTCGCATCATATCTTCTAGAGTTTGGATCGTCCTCTCACTTTGTCCGTTAGTCTGCGGATGGTAGGCTGTACTCATATCCAGCCTTGTCCCTAGTGCCTTTTGTAGTGATTGCCAAAACCTTGAGGTAAACCTACTATCTCTATCTGAGAGAATAAATATAGGAACACCATGCAACCCGTAGATCCGGGCTAGTCAAATTAGAGGCAATAGGGGTCGAAAACGACTTTTCGACAAAAGATTATTTAGAATAAATAATCTTAACCAAGTTGTGGAATATGTCTCAAGGTTTCCGTACATATAAAGAATTCCGAAATCCGAGCTATAACGAAGAAGTTATGGCCCGCCGAAGTTTTACGCCAAAACCGGCACGGCACCGGGAGACGTAAATAGTGAATTTACGATAGAAGACTTTTTAGCCTTAGCAATCTAAACAAAAGTCGTAGAATATGTTAAACTAAGAACATCGACAAAAAGAACGCCCAAATCTGACTTCGTATGAACAAGTTATGATTTTTCTAAGATTCGGCTTAGAAGTGCACGGCCCGAAACTCGAATTTTAGTTCGAGCGGTTTTTGGCTTACGCGACCTAAATGAGAGTTGAAGGTCTCATTAATAGGAACTCAACGGTAAAAATACAGACAAAAACGGAGTCCGGATGAAGGAGTTATGAACTCTTCGCGGTCATTTAACAGTCTAAACGCCTCCTACTGTTAAATTTGTGATCGGTCAAGAATTAGCTGACAGAGTCTAAACGAAAGTTGTAGATCTTAATTTTACCTACGCGTGGATATAAAGAACATCGAAAACGGAGCTCGTATGCAAAAGTTATGATTTTTCTAAGTTTGAAGGCTGATACGAGATAGGGGTGACGTGGCACCACCAGAATTGGACACGTGGCACCACCAGAAGGCCACCACATGGACCAACTCGACGAGTCATGACTCAGACTCGATGAGTCCATCAGATTCCTCCCCTATAAATAGAGGTGTCGGGTTCCCTCATTCTTCACACCTTCCTAAACTATTCTTTCTCTCTCTAGACTCTCTCTCTCTAGCCCCCTAACCCCCTAAAAGCCTAGGTAAACCCCCTAGCACCCGAAGGAAGCCCCAAGACTCCTGGAGTCCTGAGAAAAGGGTCTTTCGGCATGGAAATGCTGCTCCAGCGAAGCCCAATTTTTGAGAAAACCCGCTGTAAGTGAGCTATGCCTATGCTATCTTTAGTATAGCTTATGTTTTAATATAGTAACATTATTAGGAGCTTATAATGAGTATTTGGGCTATTATTATGAGTTATATTGAGTGTTATTTAACGTTTGTATAATAATAATAATAATAGTCAGACTAATAGTTTGTCGCGGTTATCGTTAGACTAAACCCTAGTGGTATTGATACTAGGTTTTATCGAAGGAAATTGTTTTCAGAGTATCGAAGCGCTGTCCGAGTGCTAAGTCACCACCTTTCAGGTGAGCGCATAGTCCCTTGCATCTTACAAATAGATATGAAGTATTTTATATAAACTACGTGCTATGTGTGCATACTATCTGAATACTTGCTGTCTATGTTGGATGAATGTTTTATACATGTTTTAAAGGATTTAAACTATATACGTATTTTATATATACGAATATGTTGGGTATGATGATAGGTAGATAAATGATGAGAGATAGAAGATGACGTGAGTATACATTGGCAGCTATAGACTTAGTGCCTAAGGGATAAACACTGGTAGCTATGGACTTCGTACCTGTTAGACGTTGGTAGCTATGGATTTAGTACATGTTGGGAATGGGTTGCTATGGACTTAGTACCTATTAGTTAGACGCTGGTAGCTAAGGATTTAGTACCTGTAGGAATTGGTAGCTATGGACTTAGTACCTGTTGAACATTGGTAGCTATGGACTTAGTACCTATTAGATAAAGACTGGTAGCTATGGATTTAGTACCCGATGAATAGACTATAGCAGCTATGGAATTAGTGCTTTATGAACGAACATTGGCAGCTATGGATTTAGTGCCAATCCTAGAACCCTGGAAGTAAGGGACTTCGGAATAAACGAATTAAGGATAGATGACTCTTAGGTTAAATCCTAAAAGAGTAAAGAAGATAATGGGGATGGGTAATTGGGTTGATTGTTTGATTAAACATAATAATTATATTATTGTGGGTTGAAAACCCTATGTACTCACCAGGTTTCCCAACCTAACCCACTCAGTTTATGTATATCACAGGTGACGAAATAAAGTGACATTACACTGAGAGATTTAAAGAGATGTAGATCACTAGTGTAAATAATTGTAAGTTCTGTTTATGCTTATGTTTCTGTATTAACGATGACATCCCAAACGTTTTAAGATGAATAAAAATACGTTTCTTCGAAAATGTTTTAATAACGTATTTATCGTGTTTTTCTGGGAACAAATTCCGCAACCTTTTTATAAAATGAAGTACTCTGATTTTCATAAAGCATAAACAAAATCGGTCTTTTCTGGTCGTGATTTTGGGGATGTCACAGTTGGTATCAGAGGATTAGTTTAAGCGAACTAGGAATATGGATTTATTTCTATACTTAAACTTAGAATGCTAAGCGATGATTGTGAGGTGTGAGCACTAGCTTAATTTAGGAATGATGCCTAAATTGCTTTTATGTGCTAAATGATTTGTTATGCCATAGTTTGATCGGATCTACGGTCTGTTGCCGACTGGATCTGGAAACCTTATGTGTTTAGGATTCTAAACGTACGAATACGATATTAGAACTAGCATATAAACGTTTCGGAGTGATAAGGATGATTTAAACGTCAATCCTAAGTAAAGGTCTAGATTCACCTTATTCGGTGTAGAGATCAAGATGTCAACAACCCGTAGCGGAAACGTAAATGCAAATGGGAACCGGAACCAACCCCCAGTGGTTCGGCAAATACCTACTGTTGAAGAAGTTGCACCTGAGCCAGTCACCATGGCTGGAGTTCAAGCTATGATTCGGGCTATGTTAGCTGAACAAAGGGAAGAAATGAGACAGATGTTGAATAGGGACGAACCTACCGTACATGTTGAACCGACGGAGCCAGTTCCCGAGCAATCTGAGGAAGGGAACTACAGCCGTCAAGTGAGTCAAGTAGGGACTCAAGGTGAGCAAAGGGATGGCCCAGAAGGGAGAAACAACAAGGATGAGACAGATGTTGAATAGGGACGAACCTACCGTACATGTTGAACCGACGGAGCCAGTTCCCGAGCAATCTGAGGAAGGGAACTACAGCCGTCAAGTGAGTCAAGTAGGGACTCAAGGTGAGCAAAGGGATGGCCCAGAAGGGAGAAACAACAAGGATGGGCGGATGTACAAGAATTTCTTAGGTGCGAAACCACCAAGCCTCTCAGGAAGCCCGAAGCCGGTTGAGATTATGGATTGGATCTCTGAGATGGAGATGGTGTTTGAGAGCTGCAGTTGTAACGAGAAACAGAAGACTGTCTTCGCAGTAAGACATCTGAAAACTAGAGTCTTGAGCTGGTGGAAGCTATTGGCAGATACGATGCCACGAGGAGAAGCCTTAAGGATGTCTTGGGAAGAGTTTTTGGAACAGTTGAAGATGCAATACTGCTCGGAGATAGATCTGATAGACCTAAATAATGAGTTTCGGAACCTGAAGAAAGGGAAGATGAGTGTTGATGAGTATGCCACCGCATTCACCGAAAGGATGAAGCTATTCCCCTACTTGGTGCCTACTGAACTCTCCAAGATTGATAGGTTTGCTAACGGACTGCCCACTGACTTTGGCCCAATGGTCAAAATGGCAACTACTTTGAAAGCAGCTGTTAGGGTAGCTAAGAAGGTAGAGGCCCGGATAAGAGAAAAGGGTCTAGAAAAAGATAAGGTAGGAGAGAAGCGGAAGTTTGAAGGATCTTCGAGGCCGAACAAGGAAAGCAAATTCTCAAAGATTGGAGGAGCAGATGGAGGTGAAGCAAGATGGTGTGATAGATGCAAGAAGAAGCATGGTGGAAAGTGCAACGAAGAAGTGACTTGTTACAAGTGTGGGAGGACTGGTCACTATTCCAAAGACTGCATGCATAATGACAAAGTATGCTACGGATGTGGAGGCAAGGGGCACATGTCCAGAGACTGCCCAAGGAAAAATCAAGCAGCAAGACCAGAAACGCCACCAAGGCCGAGGGCATTTCACATGATCCTTGACGAGGCAGAGAACCATGCAAGGAATCAGGAATGAGGACTTCTTACCCAAGATCGGATTATGCAGTAGCCATAGTTTCGTATGATGTAGCCTAGTAGAGGAATAGTCTAGGGTAAACTTGAACACCTATGTAATAGTTTCGAGAAATAATAAAATCTTCGTTTTGTTATCTGATGTGTGAAATTGTTGTGTGATTTGCTGCATGGTGACTTGGCAAACTACGAGACAATACTTGGAACGAGTATGAGTAGGTGTGAAAGGTAGTAGAGGCCTATAGTACCGGAAGCACAGGACTCACACTTGGATCAGGGAAAGTCACAAGGTTACCAAGAAGCCAGTAATTGATTTCGTTTTATTCAAGTATGTTGTTACCATTGTTTCATTAATGACTAAGAAGATTGTTGTTATCCCGACCCTAGTGGTCATATCACATTGAGTCCGACTACGATGAGTAGGTTACGTGGTTCAGAATACCAAGTTTGATGTAGCGTCCGACTTAAACCAAACGATTGAAATCAAAGCGATCAATGGAAATATCGCGCTCGTTGTTAAAGAAGTTGGTATCTAGAAATGCCTAATGTTAAAGTGTGATTATATCACATTAGAACATGAAGGAAGGCATAGTTTGTTTTAGAATTTAACACTAAGAGACCTAAGTCTAAGTGTTGCAACATACGATGATAGGTCATTAGAATATGAAACATCGATCTATATTAGTAATAAGAGAAATCATCTCAAGTTCGTATCCAGTAAGGATCGAGATTTTTTACTCGAAGGTCATAATTTGGAGTCTAACCTTAGGTATAGAGCAGGTGCACGATCGAGTACTGCTTGCAGTCAACGAGTCTAGGAGATAGACTTGAAGGAATGTAGAAGTTATAATTATTACCTAGGATGAAGAGATAACGTATGGAGTCATTATACGACCCTGTTTCATTGATGATTCTGGGACGTAATCATCCTAACGGGGAGATAATTGTAAAGCCCGTAGATCCGGGCTAGTCAAATTAGAGGCAATAGGGGTCGAAAATGACTATTCGACAAAAGATTATTTAGAATAAATAATCTTAGCCAAGTTGTGGAATATGTCTCAAGGTTTCCGTACATATAAAGAATGCTGAAATACGAGCTATAACGAAGAAGTTATGGCCCGCCGAAGTTTTACGCCAAAACCGGCAAGGCACCGGGAGACATAAATAGTGAAATTACGATAGAAGACTTTTTAGCCTTAGCAATCTAAACAAAAGACATAGAATATGTTAAACTAAGAACATCGATAAAAAGAACGCCCAAATCTGACTTCGTATGAAGAAGTTATGATTTTTCTAATATTCGGCTTAGAAGTGCACGACCCGAAACTCGAATTTTAGTTCGTGCGGTTTTTGGCTTACGTGACCTAAATGAGAGTTGAAGGTCTCATTAGTAGGAACTCAACGGTAAAAATACAGACGAAAACGGAGTCCGGATGAAGGAGTTATGAACTCTTCGCGGTCATTTAACAGTCTAAACGCCTCCTACTGTTAAATTTGAGATCGGTCGAGAATTAGCTGACGGAGTTTAAACGAAAGTTGTAGATCTTGATTTTACCTACGCGTGGATATAAAGAACGTTGAAAACGGAGCTCGTATGCGAAAGTTATGATTTTTCTAAGTTTGAAGGCTGATACGCGATAGGGGTTGATGTGGCACCACCAGAATTAGACACGTGGCACCACCAGAAGGCCACCACATGGACCAACTCGACAAGTCATGACTCAGAATCGATGAGTCCATCAGATTCCTCCTGTATAAATAGAGGTGTCGGGTTCCCTCATTCTTCACACCTTCCTAAACTATTCTTTCTCTCTCTAGACTCTGTTTCTAGCCCCCTAACCCCCCTAAAAGCCTAGGTAAACCCCCTAGCACCCGAAGGAAGCCTCGAGGCTCCTGGAGTCCCAAGAAAAAGGGTCTTTCGGCTCGGAAACGCTGCTCCATCGAAGCCCGGTTTTCGAGAAAACCCGCTGTAAGTGAGCTATGCCTACGCTATCTTTAGTATAGCTTATGTTTTAATATAGTAACATTATTAGGAACTTATAATGAGTATTTGGGCTATTATTATGAGTTATTGAGTGTTATTTAATGCTTGTATAATAATAATAATAGTCAGACTAATAGTTTGTCGCGGTTATCGTTAGACTAAACCCTAGTGGTATTGATACTAGGTTTTATCGAAGGAAATTGTTTTGAGAGTATCGAAGCGCTGTCCGAGTGCTGAGTCACCACCTTTCAGGTGAGCGCATAGTCCCTTTCATCTTACACATAGATATGAGGTATTTTATATAAACTACGTGCTATGTGTGCATATTATCTGAATACTTGTTGTCCATGCTGGATGAATGTTTTATACATGTTTTAAAGGATTTAAACTATATACGTATTTTATATAGACGAATATGTTGGGTATGATGATAGGTAGATAAATGATGAGAGATAGAAGATGACGTGAGTATACATTGGCAGCTATAGACTTAGTGCCTATGGGATAAACACTGGTAGCTATGGACTTAGTACCTGTTAGACGTTGGTAGCTATGGATTTAGTACCTGTTGCGAATTGGTAGCTATGGACTTAGTACCTATTAGTTAGACGCTGGTAGCTAAGGATTTAGTACCTGTAGGAATTGGTAGCTGTGGACTTAGTACCTATTGAACATTGGTAGCTATGGACTTAGTACCTATTAGATAAAGACTAGTAACTAAGGATTTAGTACCCGATGAATAGACTATAGCAGCTATGGAATTAGTGCTTTATGAACGAACATTGGCAGCTATGGATTTAGTGCCAGTCCTAGAACCCTGTAAGTAAGGGACTTCGGAATAAACGAATGAAGGATAGGTGACTCTTAGGTAAAATCCTTAAAGAGTAAAGAAGATAATGGGGATGGGTAATTGGGTTGATTGTTTGATTAAACAAAATAATTATATTATTGTGGGTTGAAAAACCTATGCACTCACCAGGTTTCCCAACCTGACCCACTCAGTTTATGTATATCACAGTTGACGAAATGAAGTGACATTACATTGAGTGATTTAAAGAGATGTAGATCACTAGTGTAAATAATTGTAAGTTCTGTTTATGCTTATGTTTCTGTATTAACGATGACATCCTAAACGTTTTAAGATGAATAAAAATATGTTTCTTCGAAAATGTTTTAATAACGTATTTATCGTGTTTTTCTGGGAACAAATTCCGCAACCTTTTTATAAAATGAAGTACTCTGATTTTCATAAAGCATAAACAAAATCGGTCTTTTCTGGTCGTGATTTTGGGGATGTCACAGTTGGTATCAGAGGATTAGTTTAAGCGAACTAGGAATATGGATTTATTTCTATACTTAAACTTAGAATGCTAAGCGATGATTGTGAGGTGTGAGCACTAGCTTAATTTAGGAATGATGCCTAAATTGCTTTTATGTGCTAAATGATTTGTTATGCCATAGTTTGATCGGATCTACGGTCTGTTGCCGACTGGATCTGGATACCTTATGTGTTTAGGATTCTAAACGTACGAATACGATATTAGAACTAGCATATAAACGTTTCGGAGTGATAAGGATGATTTAAACGTCAATCCTAAGTAAAGGTCTAGATTCACCTTATTCGGTGTAGAGATCAAGATGTCAACAACCCGTAGCGGAAATGTAAATGCAAATGGGAACCGGAACCAACCCCCAGTGGTTCGGCAAATACCTACTGTTGAAGAAGTTGCACCTGAGCCAGTCACCATGGCTGGAGTTCAAGCTATGATTCGGGCTATGTTAGCTGAACAAAGGGAAGAAATGAGACAGATGTTGAATAGGGACGAACCTACCGTACATGTTGAACCGACGGAGCCAGTTCCCGAGCAATCTGAGGAAGGGAACTACAGCCGTCAAGTGAGTCAAGTAGGGACTCAAGGTGAGCAAAGGGATGGCCCAGAAGGGAGAAACAACAAGGATGGGCGGATGTACAAGAATTTCTTAGGTGCGAAACAACCAAGCCTCTCAGGAAGCCCGAAGCCGGTTGAGATTATGGATTGGATCTCTGAGATGGAGATGGTGTTTGAGAGCTGCAGCTGTAACGAGAAACAGAAGACTGTAGACATCTGAAAACTGGAGTCTTGAGCTGGTGGAAGCTATTGGTAGATACGATGCCACGAGGAGAAGCCTTAAGGATGTCGTGGTAAGAGTTTTTGGAACAGTTGAAGATGCAATACTGCTCGGAGATAGATCTGATAGACCTAAATAATGAGTTTCGGAACCTGAAGAAAGGGAAGATGAGTGTTGATGAGTATGCCACCACATTCACCGAAAGGATGAAGCTATTCCCCTACTTGGTGCCTACTAAACTCTCCAAGATTGATAGGTTTGCTAATGGACTGCCCACTGACTTTGGCCCAATGGTCAAAATGGCAACTACTTTGAAAGTAGCTGTTAGGGTAGCTAAGAACGTAGAGGCCCAGATAAGAGAAAAGGGTCTAGAAAAAGATAAGGTAGGAGAGAAGCGGAAGTTTGAAGGATCTTCGAGGTCGAACAAGGAAAGCAAATTCTCAAATATTGGAGGAGCAGATGGAGGTGAAGCAAGATGGTGTGATAGATGCAAGAAGAAGCATGGTGGAAAGTGCATCGAAGAAGTGACTTGTTACAAGTGTGGGAGGACTGGTCACTATTCCAAAGACTGCACGCATAATGACAAAGTATGCTACAGATGTGGAGGCAAGGGGCACATGTCCAGAGACTGCCCAAGGAAAAATCAAGCAGCAAGACCAGAAACGCCACCAAGGCCGAGGGCATTTCACATGATCCTTGACGAGGCAGAGAACCATGCAAGGAATCAAAAATGAGGACTTCTTACCCGAAGATCGGATTATGCAGTAGCCATAGTTTCGTATGATGTAGCCTAGTAGAGGAATAGTCTAGGGTAAACTTGAACACCTATGTAATAGTTTCGAGAAATATTAAAATCTTCGTTTTGTTATCTGATGTGTGAAATTGTTGTGTGATTTGCTGCATGGTGACTTGGCAAACTACGAGACAATACTTGGAACGAGTATGAGTAGGTGTGAAAGGTAGTAGAGGCCTATACTACCGGAAGCACAGGACTCACACTTGGATCAGGGAAAGTCACAAGGTTACCAAGAAGCCAGTAATTGATTTCGTTTTATTCAAGTATGTTGTTACCATTGTTTCAGTAATGACTAAGAAGATTGTTGTTATCCCGAACCTAGTGGTCATATCACATTGAGTCCAACTACGATGAGTAGGTTACATGGTTCAGAATACCATGTTTGATGTAGCGTCCGACTTAAACCAAACGATTGAAATCAAAGCGATCAATAGAAATATCGCGCTCGTTGTTAAAGAAGTTGGTAGCTAGAAATGCCTAATGTTAAAGTGTGATTATATCACATTAGAACATGAAGGAAGGCATAGTCTGTTTTAGAATTTAACACTAAGAGACCTAACTCTATGTGTTGCAACATACGATGATAGGTCATTAGAATATGAAACATCGATCTATATTAGTAATAAGAGAAATCATCTCAAGTTCGTATCCAGTAAGGATCGAGATTTTTTACTCGAAGGTCATAATTTGGAGTCTAACCTTAGGTAGAGAGCAGGTGCACGATCGAGTACTGCTTGCAGTCAACGAGTCTAGGAGATAGACTTGAAGGAATGTAGAAGTTATAATTATTACCTAGGATGAAGAGATAACGTATGGAGTCATTATACGACCCTGTTTCGTTGATGATTCCGGGACGTAATCATCCTAAGGGGGAGATAATTGTAAAGCCCGTAGATCCGGGCTAGTCAAATTAGAGGCAATAGGGGTCGAAAACGACTTTTCGACAAAAGATTATTTAGAATAAATAATCTTAACCATGTTGTGGAATATGTCTCAAGGTTTCCGTACATATAAAGAATGCTGAAATCCGAGCTATAACGAAGAAGTTATGGCCCGCCGAAGTTTTACGCCAAAACCAGCACGGCATCGGGAGACGTAAATAGTGAATTTATGATAGAAGACTTTTTAGCCTTATCAATCTAAACAAAAGTTGTAGAATATGTTAAACTAAGAACATCGATAAAAAGAACGCCCAAATCTGACTTCGTATGAAGACGTTATGATTTTTCTAAGATTCGGCTTAGAAATGCACGGCCCGAAACTCGAATTTTAGTTCGAGCAGTTTTTGGCTTACGCGACCTAAATGAGAGTTGAAGGTATCATTAATAGGAACTCAACGGTAAAAATACAGACGAAAACGGAGTCCGGATGAAGGAGTTATGAACTCTTCGCGGTCATTTAACAGTCTAAACGCCTCCTACTGTTAAATTTGTGATCGGTCAAAAATTAACTGACGGAGTCTAAACAAAAGTTGTAGATCTTGATTTTACCTACGCGTGGATATAAAGAACATCGAAAACGGAGCTCGTATGCGAAAGTTATGATTTTTCTAAGTTTGAAGGCTGATACGCGATAGGGGGTGACGTGGCACCACCAGAATTGGACACGTGGCACCACCAGAAGGCCACCACATGGACCAATTCGACGAGTCATGACTCAGACTCGATGAGTCCATCAGATTCCTCCCCTATAAATAGAGGTGTCGGGTTCCCTCATTCTTCACACCTTCCTAAACTATTCTTTCTCTCTCTAGACTCTCTCTCTAGCCCCCTAACCCCCCCTAAAAGCCTAGGTAAACCCCCTAGCACCCGAAGGAAGCCCCGAGACTCCTGGAGTCCCGAGAAAAAGGGTCTTTTGGCATGGAAACGCTGCTCCAGCGAAGCCCAGTTTTTGAGAAAACCCGCTGTAAGTGAGCTATGCCTATGCTATCTTTAGTATAGCTTATGTTTTAATATAGTAACATTATTAGGAGCTTATAATGAGTATTTGGGCTATTATTATGAGTTATATTGAGTGTTATTTAACGCTTGTATAATAATAATAATAATAGTCAGACTAATAGTTTGTCGCGGTTATCGTTAGACTAAACCCTAGTGGTATTGATACTAGGTTTTATCGAAGGAAATTGTTTTCAGAGTATCGAAGCGCTGTCCGAGTGCTGAGTCACCACCTTTCAGGTGAGCGCATAGTCCCTTGCATCTTACACATAGATATGAAGTATTTTATATAAACTACGTGCTATGTGTGCATATTATCTGAATACTTGTTGTCTATGCTGGATGAATGTTTTATACATGTTTTAAAGGATTTAAACTATATACGTATTTTATATATACGAATATGTTGGGTATGATGATAGGTAGATAAATGATGAGAGATAGAAGATGACGTGAGTATACATTGGCAGCTATAGACTTAGTGCCTAAGGGATAAACACTGGTAGCTATGGACTTTGTACTTGTTAGACGTTGGTAGCTATGGATTTAGTACATGTTGGGAATGGGTTGCTATGGACTTAGTACCTATTAGTTAGACGCTGGTAGCTAAGGATTTAGTACCTGTAGGAATTGGTAGCTATGGACTTAGTACCTGTTGAACATTGGTAGCTATGGACTTAGTACCTATTAGATAAAGACTGGTAGCTATGGATTTAGTACCCGATGAATAGACTATAGCAGCTATGGAATTAGTGCTTTATGAACGAACATTGGCTGCTATGGATTTAGTGCCAATCCTAGAACCCTGGAAGTAAGGGACTTCAGAATAAACGAATGAAGGATAGATGACTCTTAGGTTAAATCCTAAAAGAGTAAAGAAGATAATGGGGATGGGTAATTGGGTTGATTGTTTGATTAAACATAATAATTATATTATTGTGGGTTGAAAACCCTATGTACTCACCAGGTTTCCCAACCTGACCCACTCAGTTTATGTATATCACAGTTGACGAAATGAAGTGACATTACACTGAGAGATTTAAAGAGATGTAGATCACTAGTGTAAATAATTGTAAGTTCTGTTTATGCTTATGTTTCTGTATTAACGATGACATCCCAAACATTTTAAGATGAATAAAAATACGTTTCTTCGAAAATGTTTTAATAACGTATTTATCGTGTTTTTCTGGGAACAAATTCCGCAACCTTTTTATAAAATGAAGTACTCTGATTTTCATAAAGCATAAACAAAATCGGTCTTTTCTGGTCGTGATTTTGGGGATGTCACAGTTGGTATCAGAGGATTAGTTTAAGCGAACTAGGAATATGGATTTATTTCTATACTTAAACTTAGAATGCTAAGCGATGATTGTGAGGTGTGAGCACTAGCTTAATTTAGGAATGATGCCTAAATTGCTTTTATGTGCTAAATGATTTGTTATGCCATAGTTTGATCGGATCTACGGTCTGTTGCCGACTGGATCTGGAAACCTTATGTGTTTAGGATTCTAAATGTACGAATACGATATTAGAACTAGCATATAAACGTTTCGGAGTGATAAGGATGATTTAAACGTCAATCCTAAGTAAAGGTCTAGATTCACCTTATTCGGTGTAGAGATAAAGAGGTCAACAACCCGTAGCGGAAACGTAAATGCGAATGGGAACCGGAACCAACCCCTAGTGGTTCGGCAAATACCTACTGTTGAAGAAGTTGCACCTGAGCCAGTCACCATGGCTGGAGTTCAAGCTATGATTCGGGCTATGTTAGCTGAACAAAGGGAAGAAATGAGACA
The DNA here is from genome assembly GCF_052625555.1 of Lactuca saligna. Taxonomy (NCBI): domain Eukaryota; kingdom Viridiplantae; phylum Streptophyta; class Magnoliopsida; order Asterales; family Asteraceae; genus Lactuca; species Lactuca saligna. The sequence continues at coordinate 38,124,250 of NC_136422.1, forward strand.
GATGTTGAATAGGGACGAACCTACCGTACATGTTGAACCGACGGAGCCAGTTCCCGAGCAATCTGAGGAAGGGAACTACAGCCGCCAAGTGAGTCAAGTAGGGACTCAAGGTGAGCAAAGGGATGGCCCAGAAGGGAGAAACAACAAGGATGGGCGGATGTACAAGAATTTATTAGGTGCGAAACCACCAAGCCTCTCAGGAAGCCCGAAGCCGGTTGAGATTATGGATTGGATCTCTGAGATGGAGATGGTGTTTGAGAGCTGTAGCTGTAACCAGAAACAGAAGACTGTCTTTGCAGTAAGACATCTGAAAACTGGAGTCTTGAGCTGGTGGATGCTATTGGCAGATACGATGCCACGAGGAGAAGCCTTAAGGATGTCGTGGGAAGAGTTTTTGGAACAGTTGAAGATGCAATACTGCTCGGAGATAGATCTGATAGACCTAAATAATGAGTTTCGGAACCTGAAGAAAGGGAAGATGAGTGTTGATGAGTATGCCACCGCATTCACCGAAAGGATGAAGCTATTCCCCTACTTGGTGCCTACTGAACTCTCCAAGATTGATAGGTTTGCTAACGGACTGCCCACTGACTTTGGCCCAATGGTCAAAATGGAAACTACTTTGAAAGCAGCTGTTAGGGTAGCTAAGAAGGTAGAGGCACGGATAAGAGAAAAGGGTCTAGAAAAAGATAAGGTAGGAGAGAAGCGGAAGTTTGAAGGATCTTCGAGGCCGAACAAGGAAAGCAAATTCTCAAAGATTGGAGGAGCAGATGGAGGTGAAGCAAGATGGTGTGATAGATGCAAGAAGAAGCATGGTGGAAAGTGCAACGAAGAAGTGACTTGTTACAAGTGTGGGAGGACTGGTCACTATTCCAAAGACTGCACGCATAATGACAAAGTATGCTACGGATGTGGAGGCAAGGGGCACATGTCCAAAGACTGCCCAAGGAAAAATCAAGCAGCAAGACCAGAAACGCCACCAAGGCCGAGGGCATTTCACATGATCCTTGACGAGGCAGAGAACCATGCAAGGAATCAGGAATGAGGACTTCTTACCCGAAGATCGGATTATGCAGTAGCCATAGTTTCGTATGATGTAGCCTAGTAGAGGAATAGTCTAGGGTAAACTTGAACACCTATGTAATAGTTTCGAGAAATAATAAAATCTTCGTTTTGTTATCTGATGTGTGAAATTGTTGTGTGATTTGCTGCATGGTGACTTGGCAAACTACGAGACAATACTTGGAACGAGTATGAGTAGGTGTGAAAGGTAGTAGAGGCCTATACTACCGGAAGCACAGGACTCACACTTGGATCAGGGAAAGTCACAAGGTTACCAAGAAGCCAGTAATTGATTTCGTTTTATTCAAGTATGTTGTTACCATTGTTTCAGTAATGACTAAGAAGATTGTTGTTATCCTGACCCTAGTGGTCATATCACATTGAGTCCGACTACGATGAGTAGGATACGTGGTTCAGAATACCAAGTTTGATGTAGCGTCCGACTTAAACCAAACGATTGAAATCAAAGCGATCAATGGAAATATCGCGCTCGTTGTTAAAGAAGTTGGTATCTAGAAATGCCTAATGTTAAAGTGTGATTATGTCACATTAGAACATGAAGGAAGGCATAGTCTGTTTTAGAATTTAACACTAAGAGACCTAAGTCTAAGTGTTGCAACATACGATGATAGGTCATTAGAATATGAAACATCGATCTATATTAGTAATAAGAGAAATCATCTCAAGTTCGTATCCAGTAAGGATCGAGATTTTTTACTCGAAGGTCATAATTTGGAGTCTAACCTTAGGTAGAGAGCAGGTGCACGATCGAGTACTGCTTGCAGTCAACGAGTCTAGGAGATAGACTTGAAGGAATGTAGAAGTTATAATTATTACCTAGGATGAAGAGATAATGTATGGAGTCATTATACGACCCTGTTTCGTTGATGATTCCGGGACGTAATCATCCTAAGGGGGAGATAATTGTAAAGCCCGTAGATCCGGGCTAGTCAAATTAGAGGCAATAGGGGTCGAAAATGACTTTTCGACAAAAGATTATTTAGAATAAATAATCTTAACCAAGTTTTGGAATATGTCTCAAGGTTTCCGTACATATAAAGAATGCTGAAATACGAGCTATAACGAAGAAGTTATGGCCCGCCGAAGTTTTACGCCAAAACCGGCAAGGCACCGGGAGACATAAATAGTGAATTTACGATAGAAGACTTTTTAGCCTTAGCAATCTAAACAAAAGTCGTAGAATATGTTAAACTAAGAATATCGATAAAAAGAACGCCCAAATCTGACTTCGTATGAAGAAGTTATGATTTTTCTAAGATTCGGCTTAGAAGTGCACGACCCGAAACTCGAATTTTAGTTCGAGCGGTTTTTGGCTTACGCGACCTAAATGAGAGTTGAAGGTCTCATTAATAGGAACTCAACGGTAAAAATACAGATGAAAACGGAGTCCGGATGAAGGAGTTATGAACTCTTCGCTGTCATTTAACAGTCTAAACGCCTCCTACTGTTAAAGTTGAGATCGGTCGAGAATTAGCTGACGGAGTCTAAACGAAAGTTGTAGATATTGATTTTACCTATGCGTGGATATAAAGAACATTGAAAACGGAGCTCGTATGCGAAAGTTATGATTTTTCTAAGTTTGAAGGCTGATACGCGATAGGGGGTGACGTGGCACCACCAGAATTAGACGCGTGGCACCACCAGAAGGCCACCATATGGACCAACTCGACAAGTCATGACTCAGACTCGACGAGTCCATCAGATTCCTCCCCTATAAATAGAGGTGCCGGGTTCCCTCATTCTTCACACCTTCCTAAACTATTCTTTCTCTCTCTAGACTCTGTTTCTAGCCCCCTAACCCCCCTAAAAGCCTAGGTAAACCCCCTAGCACCCGAAGGAAGCCCCGAGGCTCCTGGAGTCCCCAGAAAAAGGGTCTTTCGGCTTGGAAACGCTGCTCCATCGAAGCCTGGTTTTCGAGAAAACCCGCTGTAAGTGAGCTATGCCTACGCTATCTTTAGTATAGCTTATGTTTTAATATAGTAACATTATTAGGAACTTATAATGAGTATTTGGGCTATTATTATGAGTTATTGAGTGTTATTTAATGCTTGTATAATAATAATAATAGTCAAACTAATAGTTTGTCGCGGTTATCGTTAGACTAAACCCTAGTGGTATTGATACTAGGTTTTATCAAAGGAAATTCTTTTGAGAGTATCGAAGCGCTGTCCGAGTGCTGAGTCACCACCTTTCAGGTGAGCGCATAGTCCCTTTCATCTTACACATAGATATGAGGTATTTTATATAAACTACGTGCTATGTGTGCATATTATCTGAATACTTGCTGTCTATGCTGGATGAATGTTTTATACATGTTTTAAAGGATTTAAACTATATACGTATTTTATATATACGAATATTTTGGGTATGATGATAGGTAGATAAATGATGAGAGATAGAAGATGACGTGAGTATACATTGGCAGCTATAGACTTAGTGCATATGGGATAAACACTGGTAGCTATGGACTTAGTACCTGTTAGACGTTGGTAGCTATGGATTTAGTACCTGTTGGGAATTGGTAGCTATGGACTTAGTACCTATTAGTTAGACGTTGGTAGCTAAGGATTTAGTACCTGTAGGAATTGGTAGCTACGGACTTAGTACCTGTTGAACATTGGTAGCTATGGACTTAGTACCTATTAGATAAAGACTGGTAGCTATGGATTTAGTACCCGATGAATAGACTATAGCAGCTATGGAATTAGTGCTTTATGAACGAACATTGGCTGCTATGGATTTAGTGCCAGTCCTAGAACCCTGTAAGTAAGGGACTTCGGAATAAACGAATGAAGGATAGATGACTCTTAGGTTAAATCCTTAAAGAGTAAAGAAGATAATGGGGATGGGTAATTGGGTTGATTGTTTGATTAAACAAAATAATTATATTATTGTGGGTTGAAAACCCTATGCACTCACCAGGTTTCCCAACCTGACCCACTCAGTTTATGTATATCACAGTTGACGAAATGAAGTGACATTACATTGAGTGATTTAAAGTGATGTAGATCACTAGTGTAAATAATTGTAAGTTCTGTTTATGCTTATGTTTCTGTATTAACGATGACATCCTAAACGTTTTAAGATGAATAAAAATATGTTTCTTCGAAAATGTTTTAATAACGTATTTATCGTGTTTTTCTGGGAACAAATTCCGCAACCTTTTTATAAAATGAAGTACTCTGATTTTCATAAAGCATAAACAAAATCGGTCTTTTCTGGTCGTGATTTTGGGGATGTTATAGTTGGTATCAGAGCATTAGTTTAAGCGAACTAGGAATATGGATTTATTTCTATACTTAAACTTAGAATGCTAAGCGATGATTGTGAGGTGTGAGCACTAGCTTAATTTAGGAATGATGCCTAAATTGCTTTTATGTGCTAAATGATTTGTTATGCCATAGTTTGATCGGATCTATGGTCTGTTGCCGATCGGATCTGGAAACCTTATGTGTTTAGGATTCTAAATGTACGAATACAATATTAGAACTAGCATATAAACGTTTCGGAGTGATAAGGATGATTTAAACGTCAATCCTAAGTAAAGGTATAGATTCACCTTATTCAGTGTAGAGATCAAGATGGCAAGAACCCGTAGCGAAAACATAAATGCGAATGGGAACCGGAACCAACCCCTAGTGGTTCGGCAAATACCTATTGTTGAGGAAGTTGCACCTGAGCCAGTCACCATGGCTGGAGTTCAAGCTATGATTCGGGCTATGTTAGCTGAACAAAGGGAAGAAATGAGGCAGATGTTGAATAGGGACGAACCTACCGTACATGTTGAACCGACGGAGCCAGTTCCCGAGCAATCTGAGGAAGGGAACTACAGCCGCCAAGTGAGTCAAGTAGGGACTCAAGGTGAGCAAAGGGATTGCCCAGAAGGGAGAAACAACAAGGATGGGCGGATGTACAAGAATTTATTAGGTGCGAAACCACCAAGCCTCTCAGGAAGCCCGAAGCCGGTTGAGATTATGGATTGGATCTCTGAGATGGAGATGGTGTTTGAGAGTTGCAGCTGTAACGAGAAACAGAAGACTGTATACATCTGAAAACTGGAGTCTTGAGCTGGTGGAAGCTATTGGCAGATACGATGCCACGAGGAGAAGCCTTAAGGATGTCATGGGAAGAGTTTTTGGAACAGTTGAAGATGCAATACTGCTCGGAGATAGATCTGATAGACCTAAATAATGAGTTTCGGAACCAGAAGAAAGGGAAGATGAGTGTTGATGAGTATGCCACCGCATTCACCGAAAGGATGAAGCTATTCCCCTACTTGGTGCCTACTGAACTCTCCAAGATTGATAGGTTTGCTAACGGACTGCCCACTGACTTTGGCCCAATGGTCAAAATGGAAACTACTTTGAAAGCAGCTGTTAGGGTAGCTAAGAAGGTAGAGGCACGGATAAGAGAAAAGGGTCTAGAAAAAGATAAGGTAGGAGAGAAGCGGAAGTTTGAAGGATCTTCGAGGCCGAACAAGGAAAGCAAATTCTCAAAGATTGGAGGAGCAGATGGAGGTGAAGCAAGATGGTGTGATAGATGCAAGAAGAAGCATGGTGGAAAGTGCAACGAAGAAGTGACTTGTTACAAGTGTGGGAGGACTGGTCACTATTCCAAAGACTGCACGCATAATGACAAAGTATGCTACGGATGTGGAGGCAAGGGGCACATGTCCAAAGACTGCCCAAGGAAAAATCAAGCAGCAAGACCAGAAACGCCACCAAGGCCGAGGGCATTTCACATGATCCTTGACGAGGCAGAGAACCATGCAAGGAATCAGGAATGAGGACTTCTTACCCGAAGATCGGATTATGCAGTAGCCATAGTTTCGTATGATGTAGCCTAGTAGAGGAATAGTCTAGGGTAAACTTGAACACCTATGTAATAGTTTCGAGAAATAATAAAATCTTCGTTTTGTTATCTGATGTGTGAAATTGTTGTGTGATTTGCTGCATGGTGACTTGGCAAACTACGAGACAATACTTGGAACGAGTATGAGTAGGTGTGAAAGGTAGTAGAGGCCTATACTACCGGAAGCACAGGACTCACACTTGGATCAGGGAAAGTCACAAGGTTACCAAGAAGCCAGTAATTGATTTCGTTTTATTCAAGTATGTTGTTACCATTGTTTCAATAATGACTAAGAAGATTGTTGTTATCCTGACCCTAGTGGTCATATCACATTGAGTCCGACTACGATGAGTAGGTTACGTGGTTCAGAATACCAAGTTTGATGTAGCGTCCGACTTAAACCAAACGATTGAAATCAAAGCGATCAATGGAAATATCGCGCTCGTTGTTAAAGAAGTTGGTATCTAGAAATGCCTAATGTTAAAGTGTGATTATATCACATTAGAACATGAAGGAAGGCATAGTCTGTTTTAGAATTTAACACTAAGAGACCTAAGTCTAAGTGTTGCAACATACGATGATAGGTCATTAGAATATGAAACATCGATCTATATTAGTAATAAGAGAAATCATCTCAAGTTCGTATCCAGTAAGGATCGAGATTTTTTACTCGAAGGTCATAATTTGGAGTCTAACCTTAGGTAGAGAGCAGGTGCACGATCGAGTACTGCTTGCAGTCAACGAGTCTAGGAGATAGACTTGAAGGAATGTAGAAGTTATAATTATTACCTAGGATGAAGAGATAATGTATGGAGTCATTATACGACCCTGTTTCGTTGATGATTCCGGGACGTAATCATCCTAAGGGGGAGATAATTGTAAAGCCCGTAGATCCGGGCTAGTCAAATTAGAGGCAATAGGGGTCGAAAATGACTTTTCGACAAAAGATTATTTAGAATAAATAATCTTAACCAAGTTTTGGAATATGTCTCAAGGTTTCCGTACATATAAAGAATGCTGAAATACGAGCTATAACGAAGAAGTTATGGCCCGCCGAAGTTTTACGCCAAAACCGGCAAGGCACCGGGAGACATAAATAGTGAATTTACGATAGAAGACTTTTTAGCCTTAGCAATCTAAACAAAAGTCGTAGAATATGTTAAACTAAGAATATCGATAAAAAGAACGCCCAAATCTGACTTCGTATGAAGAAGTTATGATTTTTCTAAGATTCGGCTTAGAAGTGCACGACCCGAAACTCGAATTTTAGTTCGAGCGGTTTTTGGCTTACGCGACCTAAATGAGAGTTGAAGGTCTCATTAATAGGAACTCAACGGTAAAAATACAGATGAAAACGGAGTCCGGATGAAGGAGTTATGAACTCTTCGCTGTCATTTAACAGTCTAAACGCCTCCTACTGTTAAAGTTGAGATCGGTCGAGAATTAGCTGACGGAGTCTAAACGAAAGTTGTAGATATTGATTTTACCTATGGGTGGATATAAAGAACATTGAAAACGGAGCTCGTATGCGAAAGTTATGATTTTTCTAAGTTTGAAGGCTGATACGCGATAGGGGGTGACGTGGCACCACCAGAATTAGACGCGTGGCACCACCAGAAGGCCACCATATGGACCAACTCGACAAGTCATGACTCAGACTCGACGAGTCCATCAGATTCCTCCCCTATAAATAGAGGTGCCGGGTTCCCTCATTCTTCACACCTTCCTAAACTATTCTTTCTCTCTCTAGACTCTGTTTCTAGCCCCTTAACCCCCCTAAAAGCCTAGGTAAACCCCCTAGCACCCGAAGGAAGCCCCGAGGCTCCTGGAGTCCCCAGAAAAAGGGTCTTTCGGCTTGGAAACGCTGCTCCATCGAAGCCCGGTTTTCGAGAAAACCCGCTGTAAGTGAGCTATGCCTACGCTATCTTTAGTATAGCTTATGTTTTAATATAGTAACATTATTAGGAACTTATAATGAGTATTTGGGCTATTATTATGAGTTATTGAGTGTTATTTAATGCTTGTATAATAATAATAATAGTCAAACTAATAGTTTGTCGCGGTTATCGTTAGACTAAACCCTAGTGGTATTGATACTAGGTTTTATCAAAGGAAATTCTTTTGAGAGTATCGAAGCGCTGTCCGAGTGCTGAGTCACCACCTTTCAGGTGAGCGCATAGTCCCTTTCATCTTACACATAGATATGAGGTATTTTATATAAACTACGTGCTATGTGTGCATATTATCTGAATACTTGCTGTCTATGCTGGATGAATGTTTTATACATGTTTTAAAGGATTTAAACTATATACGTATTTTATATATACGAATATTTTGGGTATGATGATAGGTAGATAAATGATGAGAGATAGAAGATGACGTGAGTATACATTGGCAGCTATAGACTTAGTGCATATGGGATAAACACTGGTAGCTATGGACTTAGTACCTGTTAGACGTTGGTAGCTATGGATTTAGTACCTGTTGGGAATTGGTAGCTATGGACTTAGTACCTATTAGTTAGACGTTGGTAGCTAAGGATTTAGTACCTGTAGGAATTGGTAGCTACGGACTTAGTACCTGTTGAACATTGGTAGCTATGGACTTAGTACCTATTAGATAAAGACTGGTAGCTATGGATTTAGTACCCGATGAATAGACTATAGCAGCTATGGAATTAGTGCTTTATGAACGAACATTGGCTGCTATGGATTTAGTGCCAGTCCTAGAACCCTGTAAGTAAGGGACTTCGGAATAAACGAATGAAGGATAGATGACTCTTAGGTTAAATCCTTAAAGAGTAAAGAAGATAATGGGGATGGGTAATTGGGTTGATTGTTTGATTAAACAAAATAATTATATTATTGTGGGTTGAAAACCCTATGCACTCACCAGGTTTCCCAACCTGACCCACTCAATTTATGTATATCACAGTTGACGAAATGAAGTGACATTACATTGAGTGATTTAAAGTGATGTAGATCACTAGTGTAAATAATTGTAAGTTCTGTTTATGCTTATGTTTCTGTATTAACGATGACATCCTAAACGTTTTAAGATGAATAAAAATATGTTTCTTCGAAAATGTTTTAATAACGTATTTATCGTGTTTTTCTGGGAACAAATTCCGCAACCTTTTTATAAAATGAAGTACTCTGATTTTCATAAAGCATAAACAAAATCGGTCTTTTCTGGTCGTGATTTTGGGGATGTTACAGTTGGTATCAGAGCATTAGTTTAAGCGAACTAGGAATATGGATTTATTTCTATACTTAAACTTAGAATGCTAAGCGATGATTGTGAGGTGTGAGCACTAGCTTAATTTAGGAATGATGCCTAAATTGCTTTTATGTGCTAAATGATTTGTTATGCCATAGTTTGATCGGATCTATGGTCTGTTGCCGATCGGATCTGGAAACCTTATGTGTTTAGGATTCTAAATGTACGAATACAATATTAGAACTAGCATATAAACGTTTCGGAGTGATAAGGATGATTTAAACGTCAATCCTAAGTAAAGGTATAGATTCACCTTATTCAGTGTAGAGATCAAGATGGCAAGAACCCGTAGCGAAAACATAAATGCGAATGGGAACCGGAACCAACCCCTAGTGGTTCGGCAAATACCTATTTTTGAGGAAGTTGCACCTGAGCCAGTCACCATGGCTGGAGTTCAAGCTATGATTCGGGCTATGTTAGCTGAACAAAGGGAAGAAATGAGGCAGATGTTGAATAGGGACGAACCTACCGTACATGTTGAACCGACGGAGCCAGTTCCCGAGCAATCTGAGGAAGGGAACTACAGCCGCCAAGTGAATCAAGTAGGGACTCAAGGTGAGCAAAGGAATTGCCCAGAAGGGAGAAACAACAAGGATGGGCGGATGTACAAGAATTTATTAGGTGCGAAACCACCAAGCCTCTCAGGAAGCCCGAAGCCGGTTGAGATTATGGATTGGATCTCTGAGATGGAGATGGTGTTTGAGAGTTGCAGCTGTAACGAGAAACAGAAGACTGTATACATCTGAAAACTGGAGTCTTGAGCTGGTGGAAGCTATTGGCAGATACGATGCCACGAGGAGAAGCCTTAAGGATGTCATGGGAAGAGTTTTTGGAACAGTTGAAGATGCAATACTGCTCGGAGATAGATCTGATAGACCTAAATAATGAGTTTCGGAACCAGAAGAAAGGGAAGATGAGTGTTGATGAGTATGCCACCGCATTCACCGAAAGGATGAAGCTATTCCCCTACTTGGTGCCTACTGAACTCTCCAAGATTGATAGGTTTGCTAACGGACTGCCCACTGACTTTGGCCCAATGGTCAAAATGGAAACTACTTTGAAAGCAGCTGTTAGGGTAGCTAAGAACGTAGAGGCCCAGATAAGAGAAAAGGGTCTAGAAAAAGATAAGGTAGGAGAGAAGCGGAAGTTTGAAGGATCTTCAAGGTCGAAGAAGGAAAGCAAATTCTCAAATATTGCAGGAGCAGATGGAGGTGAAGCAAGATGGTGTGATAGATGCAAGAAGAAGCATGGTGGAAAGTGCAACGAAGAAGTGACTTGTTACAAGTGTGGGAGGACTGGTCACTATTCCAAAGACTGCACGCATAATGACAAAGTATGCTACGGATGTGGAGGCAAGGGGCACATGTCCAGAGACTGCCCAAGGAAAAATCAAGCAGCAAGACCAGAAACGCCACCAAGGCCGAGGGCATTTCACATGATCCTTGACGAGGCAGAGAACCATGCAAGGAATCAGGAATGAGGACTTCTTACCCAAGATCGGATTATGCAGTAGCCATAGTTTCGTATGATGTAGCCTAGTAGAGGAATAGTCTAGGGTAAACTTGAACACCTATGTAATAGTTTCGAGAAATATTAAAATCTTCGTTTTGTTATCTGATGTGTGAAATTGTTGTGTGATTTGCTGCATGGTGACTTGGCAAACTACGAGACAATACTTGGAACGAGTATGAGTAGGTGTGAAAGGTAGTAGAGGCCTATACTACCGGAAGCACAGGACTCACACTTGGATCAGGGAAAGTCACAAGGTTACCAAGAAGCCAGTAATTGATTTCGTTTTATTCAAGTATGTTGTTACCATTGTTTCAGTAATGACTAAGAAGATTGTTGTTATCCCGACCCTAGTGGTCATATCACATTGAGTCCGACTACGATGAGTAGGTTACGTGGTTCAGAATACCAAGTTTGATGTAGCGTCCGACTTAAACCAAACGATTGAAATCAAAGCGATCAATAGAAATATCGTGCTCGTTGTTAAAGAAGTTGGTAGCTAGAAATTCCTAATGTTAAAGTGTGATTATATCACATTAGAACATGAAGGAAGGCATAGTCTATTTTAGAATTTAACACTAAGAGACCTAAGTCTATGTGTTGCAACATACGATGATAGGTCATTAGAATATGAAACATCGATCTATATTAGTATAAGAGAAATCATCTCAAGTTCGTATCCAGTAAGGATCGAGATTTTTTACTCGAAGGTCATAATTTGGAGTCTAACCTTAGGTAGAGAGCAGGTGCACGATCGAGTACTGCTTGCAGTCAACGAGTCTAGGAGATAGACTTAAAGGAATGTAGAAGTTATAATTATTAAGTAGGATGAAGAGATAACGTATGGAGTCGTTATACGACCCTATTTCGTTGATGATTCCGGGACGTACTCATCCTAAGGGGGAGATAATTGTAAAGCCCGTAGATCCGGGCTAGTCAAATTAGAGGCAATAGGGGTCGAAAACGACTTTTCGACAAAAGATTATTTAGAATAAATAATAATAACCAAGTTGTGGAATATGTGTCAAGGTTTCCGTACATATAAAGAATGCTGAAATCCGAGCTATAACGAAGAAGTTATGGCCCGCCGAAGTTTTACGCCAAAACCGGCACCGCACCGGGAGATGTAAATAGTGAATTTATGATAGAAGACTTTTTAGCCTTAGCAATCTAAACAAAAGTCGTAGAATATGTTAAACTAAGAATATCGATAAAAAGAACGCCCAAATCTGACTTCGTACGAAGAAGTTATGATTTTTCTAAGATTCGGCTTAGAAGTGCACGACCCGAAATATCGCGCTCGTTGTTAAAGAAGTTGGTAGCTAGAAATGCCTAATGTTAAAGTGTGATTATATCACATTAGAATATGTTAAACTAAGAATATCGATAAAAAGAATGCCCAAATCTGACTTCGTACGAAGAAGTTATAATAACCTGTTTCTCGTTACAGCTCAAGGCTCCCAGAATCCCGAGAAAAAGGGTCTTTCGGCTCGGAAACGCTGCTCCAGCGAAGCCCGGTTTTCGAGAAAACCCGCTGTAAGTGAGCTATGCCTACGCTATCTTTAGTATAGCTTATGTTTTAATATAGTAACATTATTAGAAACTTATAATGAGTATTTGGGCTATTATTATGAGTTATATTGAGTGTTATTTAACGCTTGTATAATAATAATAATAATAATAATAATAATAATAATAATAATATTCAGACTATTATTTTGTCGCGGTTATCGTTTGACTAAACCCTAGTGGTATTGATAATAGGTTTTATCGAAGGAAATTGTTTTGAGAGTATCGAAGCGCTGTCCGAGTGCTGAGTCACCACCTTTCAGGTGAGTGCATAGTCCTTTTCATCTTACACATAGATATGAAGTATTTTATATAAACTACATGCTATGTGTGCATATTATCTGAATACTTGTTGTCTATGCTGGATGAACGTTTTATACATGTTTTAAAGGATTTAAACTGTATACGTATTTTATATTTACGAATATGTTGGGTATGATGATAGGTAGATAAATGATGAGATAGAGAAGATGACGTGAGTATACATTGGCAGCTATAGACTTAGTGCCTATGGGATAAACACCGGTAGCTATGGACTTAGTACCTGTTAGACGTTGGTAGCTATGGATTTAGTACCTGTTGGGAATTGGTAGCTATGGACTTAGTACCTATTAGTTAGATGCTGGTAGCTAAGGATTTAGTACCTGTAGGAATTGGTAGCTATGGACTTAGTACCTATTAGATAAAGACTGGTAGCTATGGATTTAGTACCCGATGAATAGACTATAGCAGCTATGGAATTAGTGCTTTATGAACGAACATTGGCAGCTATGGATTTAGTGCCAGTCCTAGATCCCTGGAAGTAAGGGACTTCGGAATAAACGAATGAAGGCTAGATGACTCTTAGGTTAAATCCTTAAAGAGTAAAGAAGATAATGGGGATGGGTAATTGGGTTGATTGTTTGATTAAACATAATAATTATATTATTGTGGATTGAAAACCCTATGTACTCACCAGGTTTCCTAACCTGACCCACTCAGTTTATGTATATCACAGGTGACGAAATGAAGTGACATTACACCGAGAGATTTAAAGAGATGTAGATCACTAGTGTAAATAATTGTAAGTTCTGTTTATGCTTATGTTTCTGTATTAACGATGGCATCCCAAACGTTTTAAGATGAATAAAAATACGTTTCTTCGAAAATGTTTTAATAATGTATTTATCGTGTTTTTCTGGGAACAAATTCTGCAACCTTTTTATAAAATGAAGTACTCTAAATTTCATAAAGCATAAACAAAATCGGTCTTTTTTGGCCGTGATTTTGGGGATGTCACATCCATCTTGTCCGTTTCCTTGATGGGTAGAAAGTGTGCAGACTTGGTCAATCTGTCGACGATGACCGAAATGGTATCCAACCCACGCGCTGTCTTGGGTAGTTTGGTTATAAAGTCCATTGTAATCCGCTCCCACTTCCATTCCGGTATCTCTGGTTGTTGGAGGAGTCCTGATGGCTTTTGATATTCGACCTTGACCTTCGCGCAAGTAAGGCACTTACTCACAAAGGTAGCGATCTCCGCTTTCATGTTAGGCCACCAGTATAGCTTTTTGAGATCCAGATACATCTTATCTGAACCTGGGTGGATGGAGTATCGAGTGTTGTGTGCTTCCTTCATGACCAGATCTCTGAAACCTCCATGGCGCGGAGTCCAGATTCAATCCATGAGATAGTATGCTCCGTCACCCTTGACCTCAAAACTCTTATCCATTCTGCGCAGGGATTCTCCCATCACATTCTCAGGCTTCAAGGCCTCAAGCTGAGCCTCCTTGATCTGTAAGGATAGATGCGAATGGATAGTCATTGTTAACGATTTGGTTCTTCAACCAAAATGCTCTTTCCTACTCAGGGCGTCTACTACCACGTTGGCTTTTCCCGGGTGATATCGAGTTTCACAATCGTAATCGTTAAGTAGCTCGACCCATCGGCATTGTCTCATTTTGAGCTCCTTGCGGTTTAGTATGTGTTGGAGGCTCTTGTGATCAGTGTACACCATGCTCTTCATCCCATACAAGTAGTGTCTCCAGATTTTTAGTGCGAAGACGACCGCTCCTAACTCGAGGTCGTGAGTAGTGTAGTTCACCTCAAGCATCTTTAGTTGTCTTGAGGCATAGGCGATGACCTTACCTCGTTGCATCAAGACACAACCGAGCCCCTGATTTGATGCATCGCAGTATACGACAACATCTTTCGTCCCTTCGGGAAGGGATAATATCGGTGCAGTGCATATGGCTCGCTTCAGGGTCTGAAATGCCTTCTCCTATTTCTCTTCCCAGTCGAATGATACACCCTTCTGTGTCAACATGGTGAGAGGCTTCGCAATCCAAGAGAAGTTTTGGATGAATCTGCGATAGTAGCCAGCGAGGCCTAAAAATTGGCGAATTTTTGTAGGCGTCTTCGGTGCTGACCAATTCTAAATAGCTTTAATTTTGGAGGGAACCACGTGGATTCCCTCTTTACTAACCACGTGTCCTAAGAATTCAACTCTTCGGATCCAAAATTCGCACTTAGAGAACTTCGCATATAACTTCTCTGATCGTAGGGTTTCCAGGACTCGTCGCAATTGATCCCTATGTTCTTGCTCGCTCTGAGAATAGACGAGTATATCATCAATAAAGACGATGACGAACTGATCTAAGTATGGACGACACACCCTATTCATGAAGTCCATGAATACTGCAGGTGCGTTGGTCAGTCCTAAGGGCATCACTACGAACTCAAAGTGCCCGTAACGGGTTCGGAAGGTTGTCTTCGGAACATCTTCCTCAAGTACCCGTAACTGGTGATACCCAGACCTAAGATCAATCTTGGAGAAGTAGCTCGCTCCTTGTAGTTGGTCGAATAGCTCGTCGATATGAGGGAGGGGTAGTGATTTTTAACCGTGAGTTTGTTGAGTTCCCTATAATCGATGCACATACGGAACGATGTGTCCTTCTTCTTCAAGAACAAGACCGGAGCTCCCCAAGGTGAGAAGCTTGGTCTTATAAAGCCCTTGCTGAGTAGTTCGTGAAGTTGACCGGATAGTTCCTGCATCTCGGCAGGTGCTAAATGATAGGGAGACTTAGCTACCGGAGTAGCTCATGGAACTAGGTCGATTCTGAACTCAACCTGACGTTTGGGAGGTAAACCTGGAAGATCCTCTGGGAAGACATCAGGGAAATCACATACGACGGGGATGTCCTTTGGGTTCTTTGATTTCTGGCTTGTGTGAACGACGTGAGCAAGGAAGGCGTAGTATTCCTTACGTAAGTATTTTTGATCCTGAATATTGGAGATGATACGAAGACTCGTACCGAGTTTATCTCCACAGATCAATAGGGTTTCGCAATTCGGAAGATTTAGGCGAATAGCTTTGTCAAAGCATAAGGTATCGGCACGATAAAGACTCAATGAGTCCATACCAACAATGACATCGAAACTCTTGATTGAGACTGGTATGAGATCGATTGGAAATGAGTGATCGTCTAACGTGAGGGTACAACCTACGTAGATTTTGTTAGAGCTTTCGGTCTTCCCGTTAGCCATTTCTATGACGAATGTTTCTTTTAGTGGGTGAGGCGTTTGTTTGAGTAAGTGTTTAAAGTTTTGGTTTACGAAACTTCTTTCGGCACCACTATTGAATAAGACACAGGCATAAGAGTTGTTGAGAAGAAACGTACCCATGACTACTGTGGGATCTGCCATCGCTTCATTGTGACCAATAGCGAGTAGTCTTCCAGTTCCCCCAGCATTCGCAGCCTTCGGACAGTTTTTCTTGAAGTGACCAGCTTCACCGTAGCCGTAACACGTCGGGGTCATTCCCGAACCGGGAACTTGCGAAATGGGTTTAGGAGGGGCTTTGCAGAATTGCACCATATGGCCCTTCCGACCGCAGTTAGAACACTGCAATTCACGGCAGGGGCCGTTATGGTGGTAAGGACACTTTGGACATTTGGGCAAATTCCCACTATAAGGCTTTGGCGGTGCAGGAGCAGCTGGAGTAGTGGCAACATGGACCGCCACAATTTGCTGGTCCCTGGAGGAGGTTTGAGTCTTCTTGCCCTTCTTCTTATCCCATTGCTTCCTCTTTCTGTCAGATGAATCGAGTGGTGCAGTGATAGTTGTGGTTGCTGAGTGGAAGAGATTTCATGGTTGATCAGACTCTGGGCCAATTCCTTGGCGCTGTCGAAGGTGGTAGGGCGTGAGGCTAGAACATTTCCTCGATACGGGGGCACTAAACCCCAGATGTACCGTTCAATCTTCTTTCTTTCGGACGATATCATATTGGGACACATAGCCGCCAAGTCACTGAACCTGGCCGTATACACTATTATGTCGGTCCCTTTCATCTTGAGGTTCCAGAGTTCCTCCTCAAGTTTTTGAATTTCTCCCCTAGGGCAGTACTCCTTTCTCATGAGATCCTTTAGAGTGTCCCAACCCATGGCATTGGCTGTAACCAAGGAGAGTGCACTGACATGGCCGTTCCACCATGTCAATGCCCTGTTAGTGAGGGTGGCAGTTGCGAACTTGATTTTGATCTCTTCGGGGCAAGAGCACATTTCAAAGACAGCTTCGGTTCTTTCGAACCATTGGGACAATGCCAGAATTCCTCCGGTACCATCGAAGAAGGTAGGTTTACAGTTCATGAAGTCCTTATAAGTGCATCCCTGCACTCTTTGATGGACTTCACCAAATCTAGAGTCGCCACCGCTCGCATCACTGGAGTTCACTTGAGCCATAGCTGCAGTCACAGCCGTTTGGAACAGTACTGGATCGAACTGCGGAGGAGGTGGTGGAGGAGGGGTTTGAGTTGCTAGTCTTCCTCTGTTGGGATGCTTTCGTGGAGGCATCTTTCACTGGAAGACCATAGAAATGATAGCAATAGTAAGAGTCTATTGCGAATATGAATAGAGTGTTTCATGGATTAAATCACATAATTCAAGATCAGAATGAGAGTCATAGCAATAGAGTAGTCAACTGCCAATATACTGATATAGATGATGTAATACAAGTTCATGAAAATTGACCTAACAATAGGTCTTACATCCGACCATAAGGAAAATGTTGGCGGTTTAGAGGTCTAGTTAGAGTACTTTTAAAGCTAGGAATGTTTACAAACAAGTGATCTACGAAACATAGGGAGGGAAGGCTAGTTCTTTAATCAAAAGAGTGGGATAAATAAACGTCTTCTACTGGCGACGGTTACTTCTTGGGCGAACCCTCAGATCCGCTAGTTGATGCATAAGTTCCTGAAGGTGTTGATCATGCATCCTTTGATGTGCTCGGAGTTCCCTAACTTCAGCTCGGGATGCAGCTAGTTGATGCTGCAGAGCCTCGTTGGTCCTCCTTGTCCTCTCCATGGCTTCTTCGAGTTGGCGGATGCGAACAGTGTTGAGATTCGAGTTGGCATCCACTTCTACAACTCGACCAATGGCTGCTTGACCCTGCTCAACATTCCTGGCGATCCTTTGTACCATGATGGGTAGAACTCGGTCCGCTGATCCTCCTTCGTTTATGTTGTAGAAGCTTCCATACCCATTGTAAGGTAAGGGCTGGCCCTGCTCCTTGCTCCATCGGTGCAAGGATATGGCCCACATAGGAGTGGGACCCTGAAATGTTGGATGGGGTTGGGATTTGGAGCTCCGAGAGGTAGGTTATTAACTTATGGCTCGGAGTCGGAGTTATCCGAAAAGCCTTCTGCTCGGTGGTCATCCAGAGGGATTGGGTGATCATCGTCTGACTCTTCATCGAGCCATCCTCCATTGCCCTGGTTTGCATAGTACGGGTCGCCCGGAAGGTGGAAGCCAGCCATGATATCTATGCGAGAAAAGGGGAAAAGAAGATTAATAGATGCACTAACCTAAAATACTTATAAGATGATCGTCACGAGTTAGACCAATACTTGCATAATGCATACTAATTACATGTGACCGGGGTAGGATAGTCCGTCGAATAAGTGACCGTAACTCTAAATCCACAACCAGACAAGGAACGGGAAGTAAAGAAAAGATCACAGATTCTAAGTCTATAACGCCCTAGTCACATGTAATCGGAAAGTATCCATTTAGCAACTATTACTCCACTATTAACGACCCTTTTTAGTTCTCACGCATTTATATTTTAGATGTACAGAATACTCCTATAGTATTCTTACGCTAACGTTATCGTGGTAGTGTTGGTAAGTTTTTAGACTTGTTGCACACCACAACCAAGCTTAGGCACATGCTAGTCACTCCCAGGAAAACGTAGTTGATCAGGCTACATCCCCCCAAATGTGACCATATGTCTCTAAGCCCAATTGTGCTATCCAACAATCTTAATACTTTTGTCCTATTCTAGTGCGATACTGACTTCTGTAATTTAAAGTGGTGTGTGTATATATATACTTAGTTAAATCCTTTAGATACTTATCAGTATATATTCTTGGTCAGAGTGCTTTAGTCCCGAAGCGTTTATAGTTTGTATATCTTTTATAGGTTGATATACTTGATTCACTATAAACAATGCTCTGATACCAATCTGTCACAGCACAAAACCGATAACGGCTGAATACGTTTCGGGTGGAGGACGTCATGTACAGTATCATCACAATTGCATAATAGTAAAAACCAGAAACATACAAGCATTACATTTACATAGTGAGTATAATTACAAGTGTGTTTTGTAATGTTCAACAAACACCAAAAGTGATACAAAAATAAGAGATGGATCTTGTATGCTCCACCTTCTCCCAAAATGTTGCACCTGTACCTGTCTATCTTTGACCAGAGGATACAAGTTATTTTGAAAACGACTATCAGCATAAAGCTGGTGAGTTCATAAGAGTTTAGTGTGAGTTTTTGTATAATATGCATTAGAACCGATAGTATGAAAAGTTGCAATTAACATTCATAAGTAGTAGAAAACCCTAGAAAATCCTATATTTTCCAGAAAATACATTGTAAGTGAAAACCTTTAAGAAACAAGTAATCTTCATCATTGAAAACCGTTTATTGTAAAAGTATATTATGGAATCTCCAATAAGTAATCTAACAAGATACGGTATGCCTGTAGTAGTAATAGAGGTGCAAACTCCCTTTAGTGATAGATACTTATTTACTTCGGGATGTTAAATTAGACTTTAGTGTAGTATTTTAGTGTGGATATAATGTATTCCTTGTATGTTACCGATAGTGTGAGCAATAGAGAACCCCATGACCTTCCCGGTCGTACGCAGTGTAGTGAAGTAGTGGCATCCCTGGGCCTACACGGCTTGGACTGAAGTTAACAGTCGGGATGTAATAGTGTCTGCCCCATATAGATCTATACATGTAGTGCCGTCTTCCGATCGGAAAAACTCTGGGCATAGTATGTAGCGAATAGAGTATCTCGTAGTGAGTTAGTGTGTTATCTTTTGTTTAGTGCCTTTTCTTGTATTATAGTGTAGTAGTCTTTTGTATAGCTTGTAGTGTGTTCTCTTATTAGTGTATCGTCTCGTAATAGTGTGTATTATAGTGTGTAGAGTAGTAGTTATAGCGAGTAGTAATGGCCTTAACTATACCTATTATAGTTAACTTAGGGCGTATCGTTCTTACCAATTTATTGGTTTAAGCATCGGATGAAATGAAAATGCTCATATCCAACACTAATATACATGATATATAACTAAGAAATCAACGACATTCAGATGGATAACAACTACCCTAAGCCCACAATCAAACAAGAACAGGAAATAAGGCAAGTTATCGGTCCTAAGTCCTTCAAGTCTTACTTTTATAAATATATTAGTGTGGTTACATTTTATAAGAAAATTTATTTACGAAAAATCTTGTCCAAAGGGAACATTCAAAAAGTTGTTTATTTATTCAAAATAGTTGTGAAAACGTAAAATCCTTTTATAAGGCGTAGTGGTAAATCACATGTGATTTGAATTACGGATAGTGAATCACATGTGATTAATTTCCATAAACATGTATAATTGACTTGTATCCCCCCCACCCCTAAAACATATAAAAACATTTGAAAGGTTCATTAAAGGGGTATGAACTCACCTGAAATCGAGTAAATCGGGTAAAGCGGGTGAAAGTGTCGGTTGAGCGTCTTGTACCAAATAAAGACTTGTGCACCTTTTAAGACCCTAATATCATATGAAATATGTATTTTACAAGAAGTTAATAATTTTATGCTTTTCATTAACATATTTAGGTATTCTAGCATTGATTCGGGGTCTTAGGGCTTAGGAGGGGGTTCCCGGGAATGGTACAAGGCCAAGAGGGGTTTACGAGGGAGTCCAAGAGTTTAATCCCTTGGAGTTTATGGCCTAAAGGCCACTCCTTGGGAGTTTACGGCCGTAAGCCCCTAGGCTTGGCCGTAAACTCTTGTCCTCCTCCAAAATTCCATGTTAAGGCCTTAATTCAATTCCCAAATTTTCTAGTAAATGCCTAGGACCAATTTGGAGGGTTAAAACCTTCATTTGGTTGAATTTAGGGTATTTTACGGTCCTAGATTAGGCTTGGGCCGTAAACTCCAAAATATCTTTCAAAGTTTGTTGTTTAATGGCCCTAAGCAACCCCTTAATTCATAACTAAATTCTAGAAGGCCTTAGATGAGTTTTTGGGACTTTTTACCAAGGAATTTGGGTGTTTACGGCCTAAGCATAGGCTTGGGCCGTAAACTCCCTTTTAGGCTCTAAAATCTTAAGTTTTCATGTCCAAACGCATCTAGGTATATCCCTTAATTAGTTTACAAGCTTATAGGAAGTAAAAACGGGACATTGGCCAAGTTTTGGGGTGTTTACGGCCTAAGGGGCTTCCTAGGCCATAAACTCCATATATTCCACTAAATCTTATGATTTTTGGGCTCTAAATGCAATGGAATACGTTTAGAACAAGATAGGGAAGAAACTCTTATGTTAGGAGGCCGGAATTCGCGGTTTTCGGGGTCGGGATCGAGTCTAGAGAGAGAAAGCAGTGAGAGAGAGTGAGAGGGTGGTAAAGAGTGTTCAAGTGGCATCAAATTTTCTTAAATATGCCTCGGGTATTGCACCCGATACACGACTACCCGATGCTAAAGTTTAACGGGATTAAAACTTTTACCCGGGTGAAGGGGTTGAAAAGTAATATAACTTTATTTAGTTAACCGGGGTTAACACTTACAAGTTATGATTACTTATGATAATATCAAGAAATATAAATAAATAGATATTTATTTATTGACGACTCCAAATATTACGGAATTTATATATAACGACGAATTCCGTTAGTGAAAACGGGGTTATGTAACGGAAATAAATTTGGGTTATCACATGGAAGAACTTTACATTTGGCTTGCGATTATTCAAGATTTCATATGGAGTGATGCAAAATCGCTTATTGAGGAAGGATCGGTTCTGGGTATAGCAGGCAGCAGCTATTGCATCAGCCCAGAAGTACAAAGGTAATGAGGTGAAGTTGAGCATGGTTTTGGCTGCTTCACACAAAAAGCGGTTTCGCCTTTCAACTATGTTGTTCTATTGTGGAGTGTAGGGAGCTGAAAAGTTGTGAGACACTCCCTTATCAACAAGAAATTCTTCGAACTCTTGATTTTTGAATTCCAACCCGTTGTCACTTCGGGCATTTCTAACCACCTTTCGCAGTTGAAGTTCCACTTGTTTTATAAATGCTTTGAGCTTGGGAGTCGCCTCTAATTTATGTTTAAGAAAGAAAACCCAGGTGAAACGTGAAAAGTTATCAACAATTACTAAAATGTACCTACTACCACTGATGCTTTTGATTGTTGAAGGACCACACAAGTCGATATGTAGAAGTTCAAGTGGTTCGATGATCTTTGTGTTAACATGTGTGGTATGACTCTTTCGGCTTTGCTTTCCCATCTCGCATGCAGCGCACAAGTGTTCCTTATCAAATTTGAGAAGTGGAAGTCCTCGTACATGATCACCGATAACCAAGTTGTTGATTTCCTTAAAGTTGAGATGTGATAGCCTTCGGTGCCATAGCCAACTTTCGTCAGAGTGTGCTTTCGTTAAAAGGCATACAATTGGCTTTCCTCGAATTGGGTTAAGATTTACAAGATACATTTCACCTTTTTTTCTTGGATTTTAACAGGACAGTCTTCGTCTTCTTTTCAACAAACTTTGAACCTTCATCATCGAACGAAACCTTCAAGCTAGTTCCCATAACCAGTTGAGAGACACTGATGAGATTGTGTTGCAATCCTTCTACATATGCTACCTTTCGGATTGAGAATTCATTGTTTGTGATCATTCTATAGCCTTTCATCATGCCATATGAATTATTCCTGTATTTAACATAGCCACAATCCTTAATAGCCCGAAACTCCCTTAGCTCATCCCTCCTTCCTGTCATGTGATGTGAGCAGCCACTATCAATGTACCATTCATCGTCGAACTGCTCGTCACTTATAACCTACAAAAATCAAGTAAATATAGGAACCCATAGTTTCTTGGTTCCCCGTGAGCCTTTTACAGGATAGGGAATTGTAAAAGAATGATCAACCAAATATGTTCTTTTTATTAAAGTGGTTTCGTCTTTTCTTTTGATGGTAAAAACCTTGAATTTATTGTTTTCTTGTTTTGGTTTATTTGAATCAGACTGTTTATTTTCGTTTTGATTCTCATTTAAACTAGTCTTTGTATTCCTAGGGTTAACTGACATCTTCTTAGCATGAACTTTAGAGTCCGAGACTAGCTTTCCCATTCCTTTGATATCCTTTACTGAGTTAAGCTTTGATTGTTGATGAGGATAATTGATTTTAGGGCCAAAACTGGTCTTTCGGTTCTTATCACTCCTTGATTCGGCACAAAAACTATTTCTTCAGTTCGTTTGACTGCAAGACTGGAAGTGATTGCATGGACCTTTGTTTGTCTAAGGCCTTACTTTCACCTATGGATTTGATACCTTGTGAACGTGATTAGCATTTTAAAAATTCCAAAACTGCTTTCTCCCTTTGAGATTCCTCTGGTACCTTTTGTTCCTTTGACGTGTCCGCTCAGCAAGTTGTTTTTGAGATTTGTGAATGTTTGCTTTTGGTTTCGGTTTATCTTCACGAGTTTCGCTTGGAGATTATTCGCTTGATGCCTTTACCAGTTCACCTTGAATTTCTTTAGTACCGCTTCTACTTGGCTTATCAAAGCTTGAAGGATTGTTAAGAGGTTCAGCCACCTTGACTATCCATGTAGTTTGCTCCGATAGACCAACTGTTTCGTCTGATTGTCAATGGGAGCTGACCAGAAAAAATTATCACACCCATCAGCGTTGTCTTCATCTACCAAAGAAGTTAGCACATCTGTTTACTTCTTGGTAACTCTAGTGGTGACATATACTTGATTTGGTACAGTTTGCACCTTTTTATATACAACCGCCTTTTCTCTATGGACTTTGGACTTGTCCTCGGACATACGAGTGACCTCAACTGAGTTTTCGGATATGAGAGGTTTTGCCGGTTTGGGTTCGCTTTTGAGGAATTCAGAGCAGTCAACCTCATCCTCTACAGAGATGTCACTCATATCGCTGTCCTCATCAAACTTAGAAGAAATTTCCACATTCATCTTATTTTCTGAACTTAATTTCGTACTCAATGAGTCAAATTTGTGCATGGTTTCGGTCTTTATTTTCAGTTTGTCATTTTCGTCCAATAAATTCCTAAGCATGTCCTTATGGTCTTTGGACTTAATAAAACACTAAATTTTGTCCAGACCAATCCTGTAGGCATCCAAAACCTCATCTGAAGACACAATAGATTCACAGTTATAACAATCGGCATCGACTTCATCCTCCTTGAATTCCAGGAACGGCAAAATCATTTTAGGGATCTTTTTGCCTATATCACAATCCAGATGCAACTGGGTGATATTTGAATATAAACGTTTGGCAACTAAACAAAAAATATTCCTTTGTTTGAAAAGCTTCAAAGTATCATGTTGTAAATAAATCAACTCATCTCGCGTTCTAACTAATTCTAACTCCGTCATCTCTATCCACATCCTTCACTCATCACTCTTGAATGTCACCCTAATAATTTGATCGGTTAGGTTAGCATTTTGGAGGCGTGTTTGCATTAGACTTCCACTTAAACTATAAAATTTGAATTTCAGTTCGTTTAATTCCTTTTCATAGTTTGCTACATACATTTTAAGTGATTTGAGAATGGATTGTACTTTCTTGATCAACTGATCGCAGTCATTGATCCTTTCGCTCACAGGTTTCGTAGCAAAGAACTTATCTTCCTTCTGATTCGCCTCATCATACTTTCCTTCGATTGTATAGCCCCCTCATTTGTGACACTTCAGCTGTCACCATCAAGCATCTCCCACCAAACTCAGTACTATCTTCTTTCACCACAAATGCCCTGCCATGCGTGAGTTTACATACTTCTTCATCTTCCGAGCCTGTAGACCAAACCTCTACGCCACCGAACTCATCAACAACAACATTATCCTGCACAATTAAAGCATTCATAGAATTGTTAGAGGCTTTATTCTTCTTTATCTCCTCCAGCTTGTGCATATAGTATGCTTCATCATCTTCACCCTCCTTCTTCTCCGATAGCTTTCTTAACATGCAATATTTGGCAAGTGGTTTTTTCCATGGCAGAAGTTGCAGTCGTATCCGGAGTCTCCTACCTGTTTGCTTTCCTTCTTCTCTTCTTCTTTCTGAGGATTATTTTTGATCTCCTCTTTCGCCTTTTCTGAGTTGTAGCTTCCCTGCCAATTTCAATTCTTGGCAACAGCGAACTTTTTGCGAGCAAATCGCTTTGGATTGAAAACCCTCATTGCATACTCTTTGCTTGTAAGATCACATTCTGACATTTCTGACTCTTCTTCATCTTCTGTCACATTCTTCTCCTTAAAGATAAGGGCCAAGGATTCCATACTAGACACCACTTTCGCTTCTTTTGTCACAACACATTCATGAGACTTGAGAATACCCACCATCTTCGCCAATGAATAGGTTTTAAGCTGTTCGTTAGCCTTCACATTAGATACCACAACCATCCATTCGAGTCTTAAACCATTCGGAAATGTCACCTTCTGTTCGATCACTTCTCTTCCAATACTGTGCTTTATCATCTTGCTCAAAAGATGGTTTTAACGATCGAATGCCTGAATAAGTTCTTCATTTGGCTTTTGTTGGAAAGCACCAAACACAGAGAGCAATAGAGTTTGGATAGAATGTTCTAGGTCCTCATCAGTGAAATATAGCTCTTTAACGTTATCCCAGATCTCTTGTGTCGTGGTGCATGGGCTTACTAAACAAAAAGTATCAGACTGTAAAGTAAATCTGATCATTCTCATGGCTTTAACATTACACAACAACTTATTCGTTTCATCTTGATGAATCTTGTCCATATCAGTCAAAAGTTTGTTGTACTCCGTTTGAGTCTTAATGGTTCTATTTGTTCCAGAATGAACAAAAGGAACCAATGTTATTGCCTCCAAGATTAGATAACCATTGTCTTCGGATCCAACAATGTAGTATTCAAAGGGATGCGTCCAAACATCATAATCTTGAGTGTATAGGATTGGAATCCTAGTTCTAGATCCAATATTGTTGGAGATATTAATCGGATTGGTTTGTGAATCATCATGAGACATGATGACCTTTTACCGATATCTGCTAAGAATCAGACTTGTAAAGATAGAATGAGGGTTTGATCAAAAATAAGAAACAACATCAAGGAAGATATGATGGCTCCAATAGATTTAATAAAAGCGGAAACCCTAAACAGATTCTTCTAATAGAAGAGATGCGTATGACTTACACAGTCTCCCGCTTGGATACCAATTGATGAGAATAATATTCTCTAAGATCGATAGATTCAAACAGATATCAATAAGACAATAACAAGTAATATAAAATAATAAAAACCACAATAAATCAAAAGAGTGTCAAATGATTAATATGCTCCACCTTAGAAGAATTCAATGAGAATTGCTACTATAGAGGTGTGCTAGGGTTACAGTACAAGATGTGGAAAATAATTATCAAGAAGTGTATTTAATATAATGCATGCACGCATTATATATATACTAAACCCTAAAACCAAAACATGGTTGGACAGGCCCAGACCGAGTATACAAATGGACCTAAGAGCTAAGCCCAATGACGCAACCTATTAGACTCAACAAAGTTGTTATGCAAGCAATTGAGAACTCATAGAACTCAAAGGCATAGTCAACTTTAACTGGAATAGGCACAAAAATAAGAATATATCAACACGATAGATTACAAACCTGAAGTTGTGTGCTAGTGATAAACAATATGTTTTATTCTTGATTATTTCTTGAAACTTTTTCAAGATCTTTAAGACTCCCACTTACCTCTTTACATATAAGATTCTCTTGTCAAGAACCATTCCTTGACAAAAAAAATATTCAAGAGTTAGTGCGGATTCTTATTATGATAAACACTTCACTCAATTCGTCTTCTGTACCACCTGCTTCTTGATATGCCTTTAATTCGAGTAAGTCTTATGTTATTCTCTGGGACTCCACGAGTTGGAGGCCCAACTAGTCGAGTAGAGTCATGATCTGTGGGAAGTTTAAGTAGTCTACTCGAAGAGTCGATAGACTAACTCGTCGAGTAGATGTTGTTTGAGTGAAATCCTAAATTGAGGGTATTCACCCTATTTAAACACATTATAACCCCTCAACTCAGCCCCCATAGTCGAGAGCAAACCCTAACTCAAAACCCTATCCGTTTTTATTGTATTCTTAAGCCTTGTGGTGTTACTTTGTGTAATTGAAGCTTGAAAAAATGAAGTTGTCTTGTGAGATCAAGGGGAAACAAGAATATTCAAAGTTTTGAGCATATTTCTAACTTATTAGAGGTATAAAGCTGAAACCTTGTCTATTCATTGTATACATCTTGATTTTGGACCTTTTTCTACATCTTTCTAAGCCCTAGTGAGGATGTATGGGGGTCTTTATGGCATAAAGGTGCCCACTTTGTTGCCATAAACACCCCATGCATCTTATAGACCACCTTTTATGGCTTTTTGAGCCAAAGATCCCATGCATATGCACCAAGCTTGAGACTGTACATGTAAAACGGACATTAGGAGGCCAGGTCTATGGTTTTGATGTGTTAAGACCCATTTAAACGTTTGTATAGTAATGGTCTAGGATGGACTCGGTGATTCATTCTTAGGACTCGACAAGTCGAGTGTAATAACCACCAAATCCCTTATGTTGATGGACCAGATGATAATGTGGAAGGTCCCTCAGTTGTTTAGGCTCTTAAGGGACTTGGGAATCATGGGACTCGTTGAGTGTCTGAGAAAAATCGACGAGTCCAGGGCAATCTCCCAATCTTTGAAGATGGAATCGAAGTGTTGTTCTTACGACTCGGTAAGTTCTTGCTAGACTCGACGAGAAGAGCCAGGGTTGGGTCTGGGTTGGTGAAGTATGGACTCAATGAATTGGTAGACAAACTCGGCGAGTCAGGTCAACTGGATGTTGACTTTGACCAATGTTGACTTTAACTGAATTGAGTTGACCCTAGTTAGGGTTGCATATTCAAATTGATAACTTAGAAGGGTTGTCGTGTAGGGATAGAGTAGTCGAGAAGAGTCAATTTGCATGCCGAGGATAATTAAGACACTACACGACATCGAGGTGAGTTACCTTCCAGTAGGGGTGGGTCTAAGGCCACAATGTCGGCCCACCAACAAGAGTAATTGATAGATAATTGTCTTTGTGATAATTATCTTGTTATGCTTATGAGATATGCTTATGTGGTTTTCTTATGAGATATGCTATATGAGTTAGTGGTAGTAGCAGGGCATAGCTTTTCCCTGACTCGGTCGTTAGGACCGAAGGGTAGGTCAGTACCCCAAATATGCCTGATTGTATGATTATATTTTGTTATTGTATGATAGAGGTAGTGGTGAAATAGTCCCCATTGCTGGTTGAGATAGACCGGAGAGTAGTCGGCACCCCAGAATGGCACGACATGGGTAGGTCAGTACCCCATAATGGCTTGACATGGGTAGGTCAGCACCCCAGAATGCCTTGACATGGGTAGGTCGGGCACCCCTGAATTGCCCGGTAGTATGTATATTATGTGATTGTATGGTATGTTGTATGATGGGGGAACTCACTAAGATTTCTGCTTACAGTTTCAGTTTTGGTTTCAAGTACCTCCTCATCTAAGTGGAAGGAGTCGACAGTGTAGCAGTGCATCACACACACACACATATGGTTTCCGCATTGAATTTCTAGGATTGTACTCTGATTTATATTACTTGTGTTGAGATGGTTTTCGAACACGTGGTTATAGCCTTTTTGTTATAAAATGATATGACCTTGGTAGGTTTTGGTAAACTATGTTGTGAAGCATTTATTTAAAATGAAATTTTTGGTCTCAAAAATTGGGATGTTACAAGTTGGTATCAGAGCCTTGGTTTGAGGTATTCGGACACACCCTTGGTAGTGTCTGAACTCAAACTGAGGGCTTGAAAGATTTTTACAAGGAAATAGTTTTTCTAAAACCTAAATTAAAGAGTTTTGAGGAAGAACGAGGTGTGTGATTCGTGCGACCGGCTGAGCTCAAGTAAATTTTCCCCAAGATACCCATACTTGTTATGTTATATGAGATGATTACGAGAACTACATGCTAGATTAGTGCTAAGGATCTAGGTGGATGCCTTATATGCCTGTTATGTGTTTATGAGAACTGCATGCTAAAATGCGGCTAAGGATTTAGGAAGGATGCCTTGTATGCCTGCTATAGGAGCTCATTGAGCCATATGTTAGAGTTGTTAGTTAGTAGTGAGATAGCCTGATTAGGTTATACTTGATTTGGTTACTCAATGCATGAATGTTGCTTTCTTTGTGTTATAGGGGTTTTGGCTAACTTTAACTAACTAGTAAGGGAATATGTAGCAGTATTCGCAAGCTAGATAGGGAAAGGTGGTAGGGACCCCTAGTGCAGCTGATGGCAGAGAGTAGGTCGGAGGGTGCCCTAGCAAAGCCTAGGATGAGATCAATTGGAAAGGGATTATGGGCCCATACTACTAAAAGCAGAGGATTCGTAGTCGAGTCAAGGAGGGCCATGATGGAACCAGGAAACTTGGGGAGTGTGTGAGACCTCTCAAAAGTATATTTGATCCTGATGTTTACATGTTTTATTTTTAGTATGGTGGTCAAACGACATGGAGCAGGACGTTCAAGATCTGGATCAAGCTCGTGTGCAGGGTCCGAGCAGGTCGATGATGGGCTAAGCGAATTCATCGGGTCTGAGATCACGAGAGGTATCCTTGAGGTGACCCCGGTCATTTTCGGTTCGATCAAGGAGGGCATCATTGAGCTGGTGGAGGATCGCCTCCGGACATTCAAGAGTGATTTAGCGTCTCGCAAGACAGGTACGTGCACACTATCCTTCAAGGTCTTCAGGGGGAGTTTTGTGTTGGACTTTCACGGGGTAAAGGACCTCATTGCTGCCAGGAGATGGATCGCAGATATTAGGTCTGCGCAGTTGACGAGCTTCTGCCCGGAGGGGTCCAAGGTCCGCTTTGTTGCGGGATGTTTGAGGGGTAGAGCTAGAGATTGGTGGGAGTCATTTGGTGACTCGTTGGGAGCCCCAACCATTGAGGCTATGACTTGGTCATATTTTGTGACACGATTCAAGGCGGAGTTTGTGCCAGCTGTGGTGCTTCATCTACTGGCCAGAGAGGTTCTTCATATGAGACAGAAGAATGAGTTAGTGACGGAGATCACTGTCAAGTTCATGGAGAGGGCCTTGTTGGTACCTCAGTATGCGAGGAGATGACGAGATGCGGAAGACCCGCTACCACGATATGCTGAGGGCTTATATCTGACCCTGGAGTCCATGTTTTCCAGGGCACGGGAGAGGGAGATTGATTTGGAGCACCTCAGGAAGAGGAACGCAAAGACTGAGCAAGTTATATGGGTTTCAGGGAAGAAACCCAAGGGATCCAACGCTAGGTCAAAGGGCCAGATGTGCCAGAGTCGCTGCAGGAAATGCGGCAGGCTGCATGAGGGAGCTTGTAGAGCAAGATCTTCGGGCTGCTACAAGTGCGGCAAGACGGGACACTTTGGCAAGGAATATACTGCCCTACCCCCACGGTTCAGACTTCGGACCTAATGTGATTCCATTGCAATCATAGGGGCCATAAGAAGGCCAACTACCCTAGATTGTCAGCAGCATCAGCAACAGTGTCAATTGCGGCGCCAACTCCAGCGACAGCATGAGTGGCGGATGGCCGGAAGGTCAAGGCAGAGGCTCTAGTGGTGCGGAGCCGAGCATTTCAGCTGACAGCCGAAGCGGCACGTGCCACACCTTATGTGGTGACGGGTATGATTTCTTCTCTTTTCACTTTTATGTTATGTCGCTGTGATTTCGATATGATATATGTATGCTTTGTTTAGGATTGTTCCATATGAACGGCATCCGAGTTTACATGTTGTTTGATTCGGGTGATACCCAGTCGTTTGTCTCTCTTGCGCTTAGCAAGAAGTTTCCTGAGTCCTCGGGCATTTTGGACTGCCCTCTAGAGGTCGAGATTGCGGACGACCAGTTAGTACGAGTATCAGAGGTTTCCATGGATTTTGTTTTGAGATTATTCGAGGAGCGTTACCTGGTAGATTTGGTTCACATACCTTTGCGGGGGAACAAGGTTATTATAGGTATGGATTGGCTAAGCCCCAATGGGGCAGTGATTGACTGCGTGCAGCATTTGGTGCATGTCAGGACCTCGAGTGGGGGAGAGCTGGTGATACAGGGCGAGAGGCCACAACAAGGACCAACTTTATGTTCAGTGGCGAGGGCTAGGTGCTACCTTCAGCAGGGTTATGCATGATATGTTGCCTATGTTATGGATACCTAAGAGGCGGGTAAAGAGACGATGGGAGATGTTCCAGTAGTATGAGAGTTCGCAGATGTATTCCCCGAGGAGTTGTCTGGGATACCTCCGGAGAGACAGGTAGAGTTCAGGATTGACCTAGTCCCTGGTGCGGCTCCGATAGCCAAGGCACCATATTGGTTGGCTCCTCCTGAGATGCAGGAGCTTTCCATACAGCTGTAGGAGCTTATAGACAATTGATTAATTAGACCGTGCAGTTCACCATGGGGAGCCCTGATTTTATTTGTGAAGAAGAAGGACTGGTTGCATCGGATGTGTATAGATTATCGGGAGCTAAATAAGGTAACGGTGAAGAACCGTTATCCACTCCTGCAGATTGATAACCTCTTTGACTAGCTACAGGGAGCAGCTGAGTTCTCTAAGATCGATTTGCGTTTGGGTTACCATCATATAAGGGTCAGAGAGGAGGATGTGCAGAAGACTGCCTTTTGAATGCGTTATGGTCACTATGAGTTTGTGGTGATGCCCTTCAGGCTCACTAAGCTCCTGCCACATTCATGGATCTCACGAACCGCGTGTGCATACCGATGTTGGATCGTTCTGTGATAGTATTCATCGACGACATCTTGGTTTATTCCAAGATGCGAGAGTAGCATGAGGAGCACTTGCGGGAGGTTCTGGATACTCTAAGGAGGGAGAGCTTGTATGTTAAGTTCTCCAAGTGTGAGTTCTAGTTGCGCGATGTGAGGTTTTTTGGGCACCTTGTCAACCAGAACAGGATTTCATTTGACCCGGCCAAGGTGGAGGCCGTGATGAGGTGGGAGGCTCCGAGGTCTCCATTTGAGATTTGGAGCTTTCTGGGACTGGCAGGCTACTATTGAAGATTCATTCAGGACTTCTCTAAGATAGTTGTGCCCCTGACCCGACTGATAAGGAAAGTCGTGGTCTTTCGTTGGGGGCCTGAGCAGCAGGCCGCATTTGAGACGTTGAGACAGAGATTGTGCGAGGCACCAATCCTTGCCCTACCGGAGGGCATGGAGGATTTTGTAGCATATTGCGATGTGTCCATCTCATGTTTGCGCGCGGTATTGATGCAAAGAGGGCATGTTATCGCTTACGCTTCGAGGCAGATGAAGCCTCACGAGGCGAACTATCTGACGCACGAATTGGAGCTGGGGGATGTTTCTCCCTCAAGATTTGGCACCATTACCTCTATGGGATTTGTTGTTCCATTTATACGAACCATAACAGCATGAGGTATCTCATGGACTAGCCAAATTGGAACATGCGGCAGCGTCGGTGGCTCGATGTGGTAAAAGATTATGATTGTGAGATCCTCTACCACCTGGGCAAGACCAAAGTCGTGGCGTGCGCGCTTAGCTGCAAGGCATCACTGATTAGGGACATCTGTCTGAGGATGACAGTTGTGACTCCGCTGTTGGAGCAGATTCGGGAGGCCCAGTAGGAGGCAATAAAGGAGGAACATCGTAAGAGCGAGCGAATTGTGGGTTAGGTTTCCTTCTTTGAATACGATAGTCGGGGATTGTTGACTCTTCACCGTAGGGTGTGGGTCCCATATCATGCAGGTGGGCATCAGGTATTGATGGACGAGGCACATAAATCTAGGTTCTCTATCCATCCCGGGGCGACGAAGATGTACACGGATCTTCATCCTGATTAGTGGTGGCCCTGTATGAAGAGGGATGTAGCTTGGTTTTTGGAGAGGTGTCTGTCCTGCAGGAAGGTCAAGGCTAAGTACCAGAGACCTCACGACAAGGTCCAACTATTGGATATCCTGTTGTGGAAGTGGGAGGATATTGCTATGGATTTTATCACGAAGCTTTCCAGAACCGCACGTGGAGTAGATTCGATTTGGGCCATCGTTGATCGGTTTACCAAGAGCGCCCATTTTATTCCAATTCATGAGAGCATTTCGGCCGAAAAGTTAGCCAACATCTATATCAGGAAGGTAGTGGCACGGAACGGGGTGCCAGTTTCGGTGATTTCCGACAGGGATATGAGGTTCACTTCCAAGTTTTGGAAGAAGTTTCATGACGAGCTGGGTACTCGCCTGCATTTTAGCACCACCTTTCACCCACAGACGGATGGTCAGAGCGAGCAGACCATCCAAACTCCGGAGGATATGATGCGGGGGTGTGTTTTAGACTTCGGAGGTAGTTGGGATACTTACCTTCCCTTGGCAGAGTTCTCCTATAATAACAGCTATCTTGTGAGTATCGACCGACCTTCTTTTGAGTTGTTGTATGGGAGAAAGTGCAGGACACCGATATGATGGGGTGAGGTTGATCAAAGGGTCATGGAGAGTACCAAGGTGGTACTCAAGACGACGGACAGGATCCAGTAGGTTCGAAGCAGGCTTCAGACTGCTCAGAGTCGGCAGAAAAGTTATGCCGACAAGCATCGATCGGACCTGGAGTTCCAGGTCAGGGATTTGGTGCTCCTAAAAGTGTCACATTGGAAGGGCGTCATTCGATTCTTGAAGCGAGACAACCTAGGCCCCAGGTATATTGGACACTTCAGGGTTGTAGCCCCGAGTGGGCAAGGTAGCATATAGGCTAGATCTAGCAGCCAAACTCAGTCAAATAAATAACACGTTTCACGTCACCCAGTTGCGGAAGTATCTGGTGGACAATTCGGCAGTAGTGTCATTAAAGGATATTCAGGTGGATCACAGCCTGAATTACATCGAGTGGCCTATGGCAATCCTTGATAGGAAGTCGAAGGATCCGAGGAACAAGAGAGTAGAGTTGGTTAAGGTGCAGTAGCAACACCACAAGGGCTCGGAATGGACATGGGAGCCGGAGGACGAGATGAGGGAGCATTACCACGGGATTTTCCAGGGCCGAGCAATACACTTCGAGGGTGAAGTCTAAGACAAGTGGGGGATATTTGTAACACCCAATTCCTGGTATGCCTTTAATTCAAGAATTTCTAATGTTTTTTCTCTGGGACTCGACGAGTTGGAGGCCCAACTCATCGAGTAGAGTCGTGATCCGCAGGAAGTTTAAGTAGTCTACTCGAAGAGTCGGTAGACTGACTCGGCGAGTAGATGTTGTTTGAGTCAAACCGTAAATTGATGGTCTGCACCTTACTTAAACACATTATAACCCCTCAACTCAGCCCCCATAGTCCAGAGCAAACCCTAACTCGAAACCCAAGCCGTTTTTAGCGTTTTCTTGAGCCTTGTGGTGTTACTTTGTGTGATTGAAGCTTGAAGAAAAGAAGGAGTCTTGTGATATCAAGGGGAAACAAGAAGATTCAGAGTTTTGAGCATATTTCCAACTTATTAGAGGTATAAAGTTGAAACCTTGTCTATTCATTGTCTAGATCTTGATTTTGGACCTTTTTCTACATCTTTCTAAGCCCTATTGAGGATGTATTCGGGATTGAGTATAAGAAGTGAGTTTGTGCTTCAAATCTAAGGCTATTAGGGGTCTTTATGGCATAAAGGTGCCCGTTTTGTTGTCATAAACACCCCATGCATCTTGTAGACCACCTTTTATGGCTTTTTGAGCCAAAGATCCCATGCATGTGCACCAATCTTGAGACCTTAAGTGTAAAATGGACATTAAGAGGCCAAATCTATGGTTTTGATGTGTTAAGACCCATTTAAATCAGCTGTACAGTAATTGTCAAGGATAGACTCGTGAATCGTTCTTAGGAGTCGGCGAGTCAGGGTGTAATGACCACCAAATCCTTTCTATCGATGGACCAGATGATAGTGTAGAAGGTTCCTCAGTTTTGTAGGCTCTTAAGGGACTTGGGAATCATGGGACTCAATGAGTGTCTAAGCAAACTCGGTGAGTCCAAGACAATCTCCCAATCTTTGAAGATGGACTCGACGAGTTGTTCTTACCAATCGATGAGTCATGGACTGGATGCATTCTTATGAGGGAGATGAACTCGACGAGTGCAAGCATGAACTCGGCGAGTCGGATGAAGATGTTCCCGATGAGATGATTGAAGGAGAACCCGTCGAGTTCTTGCTAGACTCGATGAGTAGATTCGGGGTTAGGTCTGGGTTAGTGGAGTATGGACTCGATGAGTTGGTAGACAAACTTGGCGAGTCAGGTCAACTGGATGTTGACTTTGACCAATGTTGACTTTGACTGAATTGAATTGACCCTAGTTAGGGTTGCATATTCAAATTGATAACTTATAAGGGTTGCCGTGTAGGGATTGAGGAGTCAAGAAAATTCGATTTGCACGCCGAGGATAATTCAGACACTACACGACATCGAGGTGAGTTACCTTCCAGTAGGGGTCGATCTAAGGCCAAAATTTCCGCCCACCAACAAGAGTAATTGATAGATAATTGACTTTGTGATAATTCAGACACTACACGACATCTGGGATTATACTCAGATTTATATTACTTGTGTTGAGATGGTTTTCGATCACATTGTTATAGCCTTTTTGTTATAAAAGGCATGACCTTGGTAATGTTTTCGTAATCTATGTTGTGAAGTATTTATTTAAAATGAAACTTTTGGTCTCGAAAATTGGGATGTTACATCTTAGTTGGTCTTTGTTTTATCCAAAAACATCACAACTTACCAATTTCAAATGTACTAGAGTAGAAAACATTTTACTCTACATTTGACAAGTGTTATAAACCTTCTAAGGATTATGTCACTCAAGTTACAATCTTGGAGTGTGACTCGAAGACTTGTTTTGGAACGAAGTATGATTCATCTTTTTGATTTTAACCATTTCAACAATCCACGATTCCTCTTCTTAGCCAAACAAATGCACTAAGATTTCCTTAGAGAATCAATGTGATATGGTTTCATAATCACTGTGATAATCATAAAACAAGATACTCAAGTACTCTCCATCTTTTCAGATTGGAGAAACTTTTATCTTTCTGCCTAATTTGATTCTTCTTATTCATTATGCCTTACATTGAAACTTTACCAATGTTTTAGAATTATACTTAAACTTGTAAGCATAATCATATTTACTAAACTTTAGTAAACCATGACGAATAGTCTTATCGATCTTTGTGGTGGCCCTGACCAGCGAACAACCAAGTGTACCTAATCTTCTAGTCCTTCACTTGACTTACATATACAAGTAAATAAGGAATTAGTCTTAATTTCCCAAAGATGAAAATTTTCATTCATCATACAATACAGGTTGCATGATTCCAAGTTTCTATGCAGCTAAAACTTTGTTGATGAGAATCTTTCCTTATTTGGTAAATTATGACACTACCACAAACGAAATAATCAAATCATTTTCGAGTATTGCTTTCAATGGAATCATATAAACAACAATTTTTTCACAAATTTCATTGTAAGGAAACTTAAAATAAGATAAAAATAATAAAAAAATAACTTTTCTTTTTTTATAAAAGTTGCGGAAATTTTTTTCCTTACAATGCAATTACAAATGAAAAACATGTTGTTATCTATTCCTAAGCAATCTATCATAACTCTCAGCAGCAACTCAAAATTTTGATCTTCAAATCATACGATTGACATCCATCTTCCCGATCAGAATCAACTTACTCGTTCTTTAAGCTTCCTTTCTTTTCTTCGATTCTACAAAACATCAAAATGCGACCTAGTCACACCATGTAATAAAAATCTCCTAATAGGAACTTAATAGAGTTAGATAGTGGACTTTACCCAAAGTAGAGTAAAACTTTTTGACTTTACCATCCTTACGATCTTTCAGGTAAATAGGGCAACTTCGCAACCAATGCCCCTTCTTTTCACAAAAGAAACATATGGAATCTTTGGGAATGGTACACAAGACTATTTCAGACTTAGCCTTTCTCTTTACCATTGGGTCAAACGACTTGACCATGGCCGATCCCTTTCCATTAGGAAGAGAAAGATTTTCTTGAATTCTAATTTTATCATTGTAATTGTCCAAGGAAGTTTGGGAAGTAGAATTTCCAATAAAATTTGCTTTACCAGTGCTCCAAATCATTGATGATTCAACAACATCAAGCAAATAGGTAAGATCATTAAGGTTCATGTCATGGTCTATCACATAGTAGTCCTTAAAGGACTCACTATGTGACTTAGGAAGTGATTGAAGAACCTAGTCAACAACCAGCTTCCTTAAGATTTTGACACCCAACTCTTCCGGCTTGTCAATATGTGACTTCATCTCCAAGATGTGGGCACACATAGACTTTCCATCTTGCCAATACGGCTTGACTGACCTTGAACTTTTCAAGTTTTCGAACTTGTGGGATATGGAGAATAATTGGATGAGGTGGAGGAAGTGAAGTATGATTTCTAGTCCCATTAATGCACAACAAAGGGAGTAATCTTTCACCTTGATCGCCATGTAGGATATCATCTTCTTTAGGAAGGCTTTATCTAAAAAGGACAAATAAGACCATAGTTGTCATAAATAGAAATCTATGAGGGAGAAATTTCTAGTTTAGTTGATTTAAGTCCTTAATATAACACCCAATATGAGATATTAAGGCTAGGACTCAACATAATATTTTATAACTTGGAAGAGGGATGCCATAATCCAAGCTACAAAATATTTGAAGGTAGGTAAATGACGATTTACCAATTTCCACCACAAAAAAATGAAAAAGAATTTTAGGTCTTAAGTGAATTAAAACTCCTAGATCCTTTAAGATTCATTGAACTTTTGAATGGCATGTTTAAATCTCGATTATGCTCTTCAAGTTTGTGACTGGGATGTCAAGAATCACAAACGAGGAGTGAATAACCATGAAAATTAACTTGGTACACTCAATGTTACAACCACCTAATCAATATCCGGGTTAACCACACATGCTCCATTGATCTATGATTAACATCAAGATACCCTTTGCCACACATTATCAGTCCCAGATTAGTGTGACGGTTAAGCACACATGCTCCACTAACGACTTAACAAGGTGCAAAGTGCAATTTCATGGATTAGCACCAAATTCACATTTTCCTAAGGTAACTAAGATTAGGAATATAACAAAGTTTAGTTACTTTATATTTATCATTATACTTTTAATAAAGGGAGAATTAATGTCATGTTCTACCCGTTCGGCTAACGACTCTCCACCAGTCAAGGAAGCGGTGGGTGAGAGTGGACACCCATTAAACTGCCCTTTTTTAGGCAGTAAGCTTATACCACCCTTATAGACCATCTTCGTGAATGAGACCTACTAACAGTAAGACTGAATTTTTACTTATACATATAATATATTAAACTTTTAATATTATAATAGTATAAGGGTACATTTAGATATTTAAAATACTTGGTGATTTAATCTATTAATAAAACTAGACTTTTAATTTAATTAAACTCCAACTATATATTAATGAATTTAATAATACTCTTTTAATTAAACGCTTTAATTAACTATCAATAAAGCCCATAAGAGTTAATTTGAACTATTCAACAAAACATCATAATTCCAATTATTAAATTCAAAATTAAAACCATTTAATTAATTATTTAAGTTATGAACCCAAGAGTTTTAGAATTCAATTTTTTTCATAAAAAACTTTTTTCAATTTTCAAAACTTGAGGGAAAGTTCTGTAACTCTTGAAAATTTTTGGATTTCATAACTTATGGAGTTAAATGCTTGTTTTATGATGAAACTTTTCATGTTCTATAACTTAAGAACAAGTTATGCAATTCTTTAAAACATTAACACCAAGTTTTGTGACTCCATAAAAAACATTGAATCAAAATTTTTTAAAAAACTTTCATATCCATAACTTATGGAGGTTTCAAAAAAAAAAAAAAAAAAAAAAAAAAAAAAAAAACTCTTTCGATCAAACTTTTAAAACTAATAAAATAATCATATCATTTTATCTTTTACTAAATTTGACCTAGTTCAACTCATATAAAAAAATGATTCAAATTTTACAAATGATTAGTTTTTCACAAAAACAAGTAATTATCTTAAAATTTGACAAACTTCATGTTTTTTTCCTTTTTTTCAACTTTGAAAATCAAACATTTACACCAATATAACAGAAAACAATTCATGGCTCTGATACCACTATTGGGTTTTGTATACTACAGCATATTGTGGTGCACATACAATCCTAGAAGCTTTGGATCTATGTTTTCACTAATTATACATGCAAATGGTTTCCAAAGCTTTAAGCCTACAACTAGCATACAAATGATATAAACTACATAAAATACTAGTTAGAAGTTTACCTCTTTGTATAGCTTGTAGAACTTGATGAATTTGGCCTTAAAGAGCTTAGCCCCAACAGTGTGGAAGCCTCAAATGAAGTCAAAACACATCAAGGACAAAGGTGGAACTTTAAAGAGAATTCCATGCACCCAAAAACACCCATGAACTCCAAGAACAAGCATGTAGGCGTTTTTTAGGTTAAGAGTATGTATTTATATGTTGGATTTCAAGGGTCATGGGTATAACCCAAATCCATACCCATGGGTTTAGGATCCGTGGTTCATGTGGCCAAACTCTTTATGTATCCATACATAAACTTGGTCGAACATGGATTGTAAGCCCAACATATATAAATATAACTAATTATCATAATTAGTCCCTGTAGATTTAATTAGTCTCTTTTGATCACTAAATTAATTCCAAATTAATTCTTGATCGATACTGATTAAAACATATGATTCCATATGAATATATTATAGCTTATAATATATTAATAAATCATATATAAACTTTCTCTCAAGAGTCCATCCTAAAAACTTGTCATGATGATATGCAACCCAAATGGATCATGCTACTCTCGGGTCAAGTACATACCAATAATAGTTATGGGCTTAGACATCTAATCCAATAGGAAGTTCCATGAGGAATTGGGAAATCAGCTACATTTCAGTACAACATACCACCCACATACTGATGGCCAAAGAGAGATAACAATTCAAACACTCGAGGATATGATTTGGGCATGTGTGTTAGATTTCGGAGGGAGTTAGGATACATGCCTTCCTCTGGCTGAGTTCTCCTACAACAACAGTTACCATACTAGTATCGACCGACATCCTATTGAGTTTTTATATGGAAGGAGGTGTAAGGCCTCGATTTGTTGGGGTGAGGTTGGTCACCGGGTCATAGGAAGCACTGAGGTGGTTCTTAAGACCACCGAGTTGATTCAGTAGAAGTGAGACAAGTTGAGGGTTGCATAAAATCGCTAGAAGAGTTATGTTGACTGATGACATTCAGAACTTGAGTTTCAAGTGGGGGACTTTATGTTGTTGAAGGTGTCACCTTGGAAAGGTGTCATCCGATTTCGAAAGCGGGGCAAGATGGGTTCCTGATTTATTGGCCCTTTTAGGATTATTGCCCATGTAAGCAGGGTTGCTTACCAGCTAAATCTTCCTAATGAGCTTAGCAAGATCCATAACACTTTACACGTGTCTTGGTTACAGAAATGTGTAGCCAATGATTCAACAATGATTTTGTTGGATGATATTCAGGTGGATGAACGCCTGAATTATGTGGAGAAGCCAATTACGATTCTCGACAAAAAAAAAAGAAAAAAAAACTAAGACCCTGCACAACAAGGTAGTGAATTTGGTGAAGGTACAATGGCAGCACCGAAAGGACTTTGAGTAGACATGGGAGCCAGAGGACGAAATGAGGGAGCACTACCTAGATTATTCACATCATCGGACTTTGAGGATGAATTCTAATTCAAGTATGGGAGATTTGTAACACTTGGACCCATGTATTTTTCTTTTTTAGTATTTGAACTAAAATTTATTTTCAGAAAGGGTCCCCTCGTATGTTGGGCGAATGTTTTGGTATGCTTAGCGTACATGCATGCCATTGAGCGGGAATCATAGCCATGTATATTGGGCGTACGAGGTGTACACTGGGCATACATAGCCTAAGTTGATAACCCTAATTTTAGGGCATGAGTCCTATTTAAGCATCCTTATGAGCTTTGTACCCTCAACTCTATCAGCCTCCACTACTATTTAGATCCTTAAAATGCTAGTTTACCATTGTTAGTGATTTTTTAGCCTAGAAAGTAACATTAGTGGCCTTTTTCTTATTCTTGCAAGAAGAAGAACTTGGTGGTCAAGCTTTGGACTAGGTTGAGCTTCGGGATCCTTAGTATACATCACCTTTGGAAGCTTTTAAAGGTAAAAAGCTCTTACCTTGGTGATTCCCTTTTGGTTATTAAAGTTAGGGCTTGTTATGAGCTAATTCTTGGTCCCATGAGCTCTCTTGTGAGTTGGGCAACTCCAGGAGTTTGAGGCGTTAAATCTCTATCCCTTAGAGGTGTTTGATGCATAAAAATGTCTCCTTGGTTTTAGATATGAGCCCATGCATGAAAGAAGATCCTTAATGAGAAACTAGTTAGAGAAGAGTATATCTTGGGTTCCATTAAGACATGGTAAGGCATATAGTTTCCAACTTTATGTCTTAGTATCCCTTTTTGGTCGAGATTTAGAAATTTGGGTATGGGGCTGTAAAGTATAAGCAATTAATGGCTAAAGGTGGCATTCAGTATAGTACGCATGGCATACCACTGTGTACACAACATGTACTAGTTTGCAGACTCGTATGCCAAGCGTACGCAGCATACGACTTTTAGGATTTAGCTAGTTATTGGGTATTTCACCTATTTAGGGTAGATGGGCTTCATGTTTTATTGTAGGCCATTAGCGAATCAAATTGGGCCTTATGGGCCTTAGGGTCCAATAGGGGTTATGGGTCAAGATTGGTTAGTCTCATCATGGGTGTGGTATTTGGGCCATACCCTTAAGAGTTTGAATGTAAATATAGGCCCATGGCTATATTTTTATTTACCATTTCCTGATTAGGGTAATTTATGTATGTTCAGTGTGGGATCTTCCGAATCACTAGCCGAGCAGTTAGTATTTTTCAGCAGATTGAGGTGAGTCTTATCACCATGTTCATGGATCGAAGACACCAATGTAGGCTCATTCCTTATTACATAGAATGTTGTTGACTTTTGTGATAATTGTATAGAATACCATAGGATAGCCCATTGCACTTGACTGTAAGACCGAGATTTGGCCCTCGGCTTCACAAAGGAAATACCATAGGGGTAGCCCATGAAACTCATATGTAAGACCGGGATCTGGCCCTCGACATTGTGGTTAAAGACCATAGGGGTAGCACATGGCACTTATATGTTTACTTTTAGTATGTGGTATGATTGGGAAACTTACTAAGCTTTTTCTTACAGTTTATATTATGGTTTCAAGTACTTCATGTACTAAGGGGAAAGGCCCAGCTTGATGTCACAACATTCAACCCTTACTAGTTTTCTGCATTTTGACATTCTAATCTCTGATGATTTGACACAATTTTATTGAATGGTTTTGGAACAATGTGATGATTGTAAATTTTGTGTTTATTTAACAAAGAAAAATTCAATCCTAGTTTTTGGGCTGTTACAACAGCGACGCTACCTTTCAAACAGACCGAGACAACTTTTATTCGCAATCTGACTAAGTATTCTTATTGAATGGGGGAATGGTTACTTGGAAAATTTCCACTTGTGAGTCAGAGTACTTTGCAGCGAGTGAAGCATCGAAGGAAGCGGCTTCTGTGATAATAAAGGCACAGTTGCATTGACAAAAGAACCAAAGGATCATGGTAGATTCAATCATATCGAAATAAAAAAGTACCATTACATTCGACATCGGGTTAAATGTCACACCCTCAAACCAAGGATGGCGGAAACGTCCGGGGGTGGAGGACTTAGAGTATCACAACAATGAGTATAATAGTGCTCAAAGTAAATACAACCAACACAAATATAATTGAAAACATTACATCAAAGCACATGTTTACATGATTCACATCAATTACATTATGATACAAAATGAACTGTTTGACGATTTATCGTCCCATCCTCAAAACGTTGTTGATTTCCTGTTTTCACTGAATTCCTGAGAATACAAGTAGTTTTGAAAAGTGTCAACACAAAGGTTGGTGAGTTCATAAGAGATTTCATTAGAAAAGTAAACCGTTTTCCTTGTAAAAGCGTTAGAATAAGTATCCAGGAAATCCGATATCTTCTTTAAAATCTGTGTAATGTAGTCTTATGACCGAAGACCAAAATATATAAGTAACCTTTCTTACTAATAGAAAATGTTATGTGTTTAAATGGACATGGACGCGTTTGAATTAAATGAAATTTCTGTATGTTCTCATGTTTGTTAATACTTTATGTATATGTAGTCCTAAATCCAAGGACCAAAAAAGAACAAGTATTGACTATACTTAAAGATATAAATGTGGTTTCAAATGATGTGTAGTCATAACTATCAAAACCAAAAGTGTACAGTAATATCTATACTCATTGAGATAAAAAGTGATTTTAAATCGACATAAAACTCATTTAGGTTTTATAAATAAAATCCCGTAAACTTTATGGATTGTTATATCCGTATGTGAGTCGCTATAATCATACTATGACTATGTGAACCTGCCACAACGTTTCTCATGCGTCGCGAAAACTGAAATGACATTTGTCACCCGTAGACCTGCAGGTCCCACTGTAGCTAGCAGCAAGGTGTGGGGTGTCAAACCCAATATAGATCTATATACAAGTATCACGTTCTCCCTCAAGGAGATTCTGATTATAACTACCTATATCCCGCACTCGGACGTACGGGGAGAAAATGTCTCACAATATAGGTTAACAAGTTTACGTGAAATGTGTGTGAATATAAATCTTTTCTGTATGAATGTACCCTTTCTGTACGAGTGTGTTGTGTGATGTATCATAAACTATACATATTATAGTTTATCTAAAACGTATGTAATATGTATGAACTCTTTTATGGAAATGTATTAGTGTTATGAATTTATTAAACTATACTTTTTATAGTTTATTATACTTGTTCTAAAATGAATGTATAATATTTATTACGAATGACTTAGTTTCAGTTCATGATGATAAACTAACAAAGAAACACATTAAATAATTAGAACTTATGACTATACACTTTGCTCAACATAATACAAAGTGTTATGATATTTATATGTTGTTGGCTAACTTTAGCCATTCTGCACTGTTTTGGAAAAATCATAGAAAAATCATACGAAGTCGAAAACTAGATACGTAAATTCTGAGAGTTCACAAAATGTGTCTAGTTTACTCATAATTTTTATCACGATTTTTAATGACCTCCAACTTGGGTGAAAAAATCCAAAATCACAGACTGGTCCGGATCGTTGTTTGAAATGATAGGCAGTTTTGTAAAAATCACCATAAATTGTAGAAAAATCATATGGAGATGTGCAAGTAGTCATTTTAAAGCTAAAAACTTGAACTATTTGCACCTTGTACAGTTTTGAAAACAAAAATGTTTAAGATGCCCAAAACAGTCCGTGAATGGAGTTGAAATTTTCTGATGAAGGCTGTTAGAAAATTTTAGTTATGTTCTTGGTGTTTTAACTTGTATTC
This sequence comes from Lactuca saligna, assembly GCF_052625555.1. Lineage (NCBI taxonomy): Eukaryota > Viridiplantae > Streptophyta > Magnoliopsida > Asterales > Asteraceae > Lactuca > Lactuca saligna. The sequence continues at coordinate 38,168,743 of NC_136422.1, forward strand.
CCCCCCTGAAAACTTGAGAAAACATGAAAATGTAGGGGTATGAACTCACCTTGAGTGATTTCAGTAGATAAGTGTTGAAGAAGAGAAGTGTTCAACCCAAGAACACTTGAAGAATCACTTGGAGATTCAAAGCTCAAATGTGGAAGAACACTTGATAATCAACCTTGAATCTCGAGTTTGGTGGAGAAAAAGTTTGAGAGAAAAGTGGTGTTTGATACTTAGTGAAATGAGAGCAAATGAGAGAAATGAGGAGAGAGGATGTTTGTTCCAGCTCTAAAAACGTGGGAATGAGTGTAAATTAAGTGTAAGGGACATTGAAGTGACCTAGGTAAGGTGGGGAGGTGTGGCTGGTCATAGAGTGGGTGTGGGAGTGGTTGCTTGTGTCATAAGGTAAAGCAAACTCAACACTCCACCTCTTTGTACTTTACCCACTTGCTTTTATTATTTAAATAAAGATTTTTATGAAAATATGATTAAATTGTGAATATTTAGGGTTTATTATGTTAAAATATGATTTTTGGTGAAAATCCCGCGTTAAAATAATTAAAAACGGGCCTTAAACGCAAAACTACGCGAAAACCAGGAAGAAAAGCATTCCCAGCGAGACCTCTCGGTCCTTAGGCCGAGGTTCGGTCCTTGCTGGGGGCTGTAGCCGGAAACGAAACGAACAGAAGGAAACGAAGGGGGCGAGGAAGCGAAGGGAGGCGAACCGGAAGCGAGAGGCGAAGGCGAGGGGGTTCGGTCTGGAGATAAGAACGTGTCCGACCGAAATGAGCCGAATGAACAGTGGTGAACAGTGCCTTCGGGTTCGGGTGGTGCGCGAGGTTCGGTTCCTCCTGGATCGGGTTCGGTTCTTCCTTGCTCGGGTTCGGTTCCTCCTTGCTCTCGGGTTCGGCCCTTCTTGCTCTCGGTCCCTAAGAGGACCTTCGGGTCCTAAGAGGCTTCTCTCTTCTTAAGAGGTTTCGGTTCCTAACGTCCATTTTTCTCATTTTTACCCCGTTTTAAGCCGTTTTTGACCCGGTTAAGGGTCGGAATGACCCGAATGATTCTAAAAAGTTACGGGAAACTTTTGAGAGAAATTTGGGAGAGATTTCACATACTTGGAGAGATTTGGGAGAGATTTGACATTCTTGGAGAGATTTCTCATACAAAGAGATATTTGAGAGAGATTTCACATACTTGGAGAGATTTGGGAGAGATTTGACATTCTTGGAGAGATTTCTCATACAGAGAGATATTTGAGAGAGATCTCACATACTTAGAGAGATTTCTCATACAAAGAGAGTTTTGGGAGAGGTTTCACATACTTAGAGAGATTTGGGAGAGATTTCACATACTTAGAGAGATTTCTCATACAAAGAGAGTTTTAGGAGAGGTTTCACATTCTTAGAAAGATTTCAAATAGAGAGAGATAGAGTGAAAACGATTGAGAGAGGTTCCGAGTGTGGCTTTTGAGAGTGTTCGGCTTCGCAATGCAAGGTCCGTAAACACTGTTAAGCCTTGTTTAAGGATCTTACACACTCCCGATGAGTATGCGACATTGTTTTATCGGTTTGGCTTCCCACGTACCACAGTTTTAGGTTAAGGAGATCTAGATGTTCGCACTTTTTGATTTATGATCTCTCATTAGAATAGAGAGTTGTGTAGAAATTTCATAATGTAAATTCTAGTACCCAAGGGCAAATTGAGTCAAACGGTTTGACTTGTTGACTTTATTTGACTTTGACTTGACCGAAATTTGACAGTTGTCACATTAAAGAAGGACACCTTTTGGAGAAGAGAGTATCATCAAAGAATAATGTTGCAAATCCTTTCAAAAAAACTCCAAGCATAGTCAAACACTACCAACATGCTAAGAGCATATGCTTTATAGACAATGTTACTTGTAGTAGTTAGGTGATATTTTGAAACTTGTAACAAAATAAATGTAATTTTTATTTTAATAAATAATAGTGAATTATTTATGAATACTATATTGCCTTATTCAGTTATTTATTCGTGTGTTTCATTTTGCATGTTTTACTTCCTGAGTAATTTGAATTATTCAAACTTCCACAATCATTCATACTTTTGGAAGTGAGTAGTTAATTATGTATGTCATGAATTGATTGTAGATTGTTAATTGAGGTTAGAACATTGCAATTAGAATTGCAACAATATTCATGAGTACTTTGAGAATAGAGATTTTAAGTATTGGATAAACCTATACTTAGATATTACTTTATGGATCTTGTCACGAGTAATTCTAAGATGATAATATCTACTACTCTTCAAATATATATATATATATATATATATATATATATATATATATATATATATATATATATATAAGTTGTAATTTACAGATCGCTTGTGAATTGTTGTTGCATAACTTAATGTTATAAAATGTAGTATCATATATGATTTGGTAAGTAAATGTTACAGTTATTTAATCAACGTTTTTTCGTTCCTTTTGCCCTAACCGGAAAAGCAATATCGTTAGACCCCTTGGTGATTTAATGTTGACATTATAGTGTTAGACCCAACCAAGACTGATTGATGTTCGTAATTTTGTAGTCTAATAAAGTATTTACAAATCTAGAAATCCGTAAACAAGATTTTGGACAATGAGATTGATTTTGATACATGTCTCATGTCCATAAAATATCATTAAGAACGAAGGAATAGTTTATCACTTACCTTAGGGCAAACGACTGATTTGAATCAGAGCTTTAAAGTGGCTTTGGAAAGCACACTTTATTGTTTAGTTCAAGGTATATACAAGCAATTGTACTTATAGACTTATCCATGTGGGATACTATTGAATTAAGATGTCTAAGCCAATAACTAAATTAGTATATTCTTGAATTAAAAGCAAAGTCCTTTTTCGTTTGCCCTCGTAACCGGTAACTGAATAGAATGACTTTTGGAGAGATAGGTTTATCTCTTAATTTACTATATGATTAATAAATTGAAATAAATGATTAATTAATATATATTATATGATTAATATTTTAATTTTAAATAGTAATAATTAATTAAAAATTAATCATAAATTAATTAGAATTAATTGGAAGTGCAAGCTCTTAAGTTGTAATTGTTCAATACTTGAACAAAAGGGAATTCCATAAGCTTCTTAGCCCTAGACGGTTTTGGGGAAGATAATTAGGGTTTCTAGAATATTCCTTATAGATAAATAAGGGTTTGGATAATTATCAATTTAAAATATATTATTATATTGTTCAAATTAGGGTTTCAAAGGTTCCTTGTAAGCTATAAATAGGACTTCTACGGTGCTGATTTTCGTCTACTCCTTCTCACACTCACAAAGCCAAAAAAAATTCTCTAGCCTCCTCTTTCCTCAAATCTTCTAGTTGTTAGGGTTTTGGATATAAGTCATTAGAGACATTCAAATTTTGGTGCTTGTTTTCCAAGGAACTTCAAGAGGATTTGGTGTGATTATTTACTATAATAATCAAAAAACATGTAACTTTAATCTGATGCGAATTTCAATTTTCATAGCTTTCTTTTAGGGTTTCTTAAGGTTCATTGATAATTATTATCAATAGAGAAAACATATATGCATTGTAGGTTGTATGTGAACATAAATATTAAGTGTTCTTCGGCTACATGTACTTGTCATAACCTAGAAAAAACGTCAACCAATCATTGCTTACATAGCATTGCACACGTTGTTCATGTAACAAGTGTTATGGGTATGCAGATACATATCGATCCATTGGTCAAAAAAAAAAAAAAAAAACCGTGTTTATTGCCCATTAGATTGGAAAAGACCATACCTGTCCCATTTTGTTTATTTTCATTATATTCTATAGAACTTTCAATTGAATTTCTACTTTATTTTTTAATGTATTTTGTTACATGTATTCATTATGGATAAAGTTACTGTTAAAGTTATGTCTCTATGACAAATATCACAAATCAAAGAATTTCAAGTAAACATAAAAATGACAATGCTTGTGTAACATATTTCATATTTATGAAAATATTAGATATCCGATTTTCCTAAATTGATTGTTGATATTTGAGAATTTTCTTAAGATTTAAATGTTTTCTGTTATGTTTTTTTCTGCAGTGTTGGAGCACCTTCTCAAGAGAAGGCAAGCCTCTGCCTTCTATGGATGTTATTTATTTTATTCAATCAATTAAATAGAATAATGACCTAAATTTTTTAACATGTTTTATTTATCATTTCACATGTAGTTGTTTGATAGATAAATGTGATTATTTTTACAATATTTGGTTTGTGGATAAAAATCAAAATTCCATTCCATGGTGTATTTGGTTGCCAAGTGGAAGGAATTCCGTTAGATTCCATGTTTGATTTTTTTTTTTGGAACCCGCAATTTTTATTAAAAAACATTCACTAGCAAGTCACTAGTGAGAGCCAAAACTATTACAGTCAATTACATAAATGAAAATGGAGATTTTTTCCACTCCTCCTATACGAAATTTCCTTTTCCATATCTATGTTTAATCCATATATACACCATGGAGATTCCATGTTTGATGAATTACATTTCTTTCACATTCCAATTATCTCGGATTTTAATTTCATTGACATGTTTCATTAATTAAACGCCCCGAAAGTTGTTTTAAGTTTCTTTCAATACTTCTTTTGTTTGCCCGACTCTTCTCTTTATTTCGTACTAGGTGTGAGATACATGTATTAAATGGGTTTATTTAAAAAAAAAATAAATATGAAATTTTAACAATTTGAAAGGTTTGAATTTATAAAAAAAATAAAAAAAAAATTTAATTATTAAAATGAATGAGGCTTTAATGTATTGAATACATTATATATATAAATCTTTCTAATAAATACCTTACATATATATTACCTTACATATTAAATGTGAAATTTTAATTTAATAAACTGAAAAATACAATAAAATGACAAGTGGAAAATAGAAATTTAAAATTTTTAAAAGATATCATGTATCCAAATGAAAGAAAAGAGGATATATGGTAAAAAAACCTAATATACTCCATGAACATGTAGTTGATGTATTTAAGAGTTTTTTAAGAATCTTAGATTCTTATATTTAACTTCATTTTCACGTATCCTTCATAACTAGAATGTATTTCCGAAGATGATTACTTTAGATTGAAATTTAATAAATATATAATGTTAGAATCTATAATTTTTTATCAAAGCCGCATTAAAATATGGGTTTTTTTACTAGTTTATTATTATTTTAATGAATTTTATTATAAAGTTGTTTTATCTAATTTATTACTTTTTAAACGAACATCGAAATATTGCTTAACAATAATATTAATAGAATAAATATATTATTACTTACAATACAAAGTAAAAGAAAGATAACTACTAGAGGTCTTTTATTTTGAAAATATACAATGATGATAAAATTATTACATATATAATTATAAAAATGTTATATGATATTACGAATTTAATATGAAATGAACTAATTAGTAAAAAGTATTCAAAATTTAAAGTCCATATATAAGTAGGGAAGTAGAAATGAAATGTTACAGATGTTTCTTTTTAATAATTGAAGAACAAAGGTTGTTGTGGACATTAAATTGTACTTTTTTATAAACTCAGGACACAAAATGGTACACATCTTCATGAATTCAATGACACTCGACCAAGGTAGCCATATCTTCAATGTCTATCTTAAAATGGCCATCGACTATGCAAAATAATAATAATAAATAAACAAATAAATAAATGATGAGTTTAATATATTTTTCACTAAGTAGGGATAAAATCAAAATCGACTAACATAAATATTTCTTAAAAATATAAACAAGATAAGATGTAATAATCGGTTCAAATCCCATTAAAAATCTTTCTTAAAGGGTAAAAAAAATAGCATCACATTGTCTTTGTATGGTTTTGAGCACACGACCTAGGTTGTATAAACAATATGTCCCTTAAACCATTTTTACTACACCTTAATATGTTGAGATTTTCAAGAAATCATATTAACGAGAAAAATATATTAAATTCACGAGTTTTTTCTCTGGAAAGGTAATTTAACAAATTCATGGACCTTTTTTTTTTTTTTGCTAAATATGTGAACGTTGACATGTGGTTATTTGGATTATACTTAAACCATCCACACCAATGTCTAACACTAAAACCATCCACACCAATGTCTAAAACTAAAGGTTTTTCAATTGTTTCACATCAGCTTTTCCAATTACTAGTGATAGTGCAATAAAAATGTTGTTTCAAAAGTGGGTGGTCTCACTGTCACATTAACAGTTATTCTAAATATTGAG